>NC_071277.1:14037323-14189823 GCF_023375685.1 Ictalurus furcatus | reverse complement strand
AGAGAGAGAGAGATAGGCACAGTCACAATAGTAAATGGTACAGCTGCAGTGTATAGGATGGCACTAAACACTTGCTTTATTAAGGGCACTTTTGTATTATAGAACACTGATCATCAGTTTCGTACAGCAGATGCTCAGTGTATGATTCACATCCCACAAGAGATTTGTGAAAAGAGAAGAGAGCACTTTGACAATACATACACTGTAAAGGCACACACCCACATTACATGCACTAGAAGAAATATATACCTTACCCTTCTTATATACCTTACAAATTATATAATTTCTGCCAAACACATAACCTGATCCTTACCAGCTAGAGGGTAATAAATGAGGTTATACCAAGGCATGAAATTTCTAAGCCTCATTTTCACCACATTGGGTACTTAGCAAGATTCAAACATGAAGGGTCTTTAAAATCTGGACTTTAAACTTGAGGTTAGTACCAAAAACTAAACAATGCATCCTTATAATAACAATTGTGGCTATTGAAGGGGCCCATTTATAAAACCAACTGCATCATACTAGATGCTGAACAATGCAGAGACAATGCAGGTCTCTATCTCTCTCTCACCACACACACCCACACACACACACACACACACACACACACACACACAAGCAAGCCAGTGAATACAAAAATTGCACATGCCTGTCTGTTATTCAAAAAAATAATGTAATTAAAGTTAGGAAAACAAGAACATTTGTCAGCAGAGATCCAGTTCTCTTACCTGACTTGCCCATGATGAAGAGAAATTCCTTTCCTGGTTTGTGCTTTTTCACTGCTCTTGGCAGCTTCCACTCTCCCTGTCCCTTTCCCTTTCTCTCACTCTCTTTCTCTCCCTTCTCAGCCTGACTAAAGTCCTGTTGTCCTGCAATTCACCCACTTGCTATATGTCTGTTTACCATAAATACACACAAAATTTAGCATACATTTCAAAATCCAGACTGTGCATTACCTTTCTCTCCTTTAACTTTTTTGTCTCATTCTCTCATTCTCTCTCTCTGTGTGTGTGTGTGTGTGTGTGTGTGTGTGTGTCTGTGTGCGCATGTGAAAAGAAAAGAGAGAAGGAAACCTCTTCTTTGATTACATCATCAGTGTGAGCCATGTGACCTTATATGGGGCTGGCACGCCTGCCTTCACAAGGATACAGTGATCCGGAGCACAGCTGTAGACACACAAAAGAAAAGTTCAAGTGTTCAAGTGTAATGGGCGTGTGTGATCAAACTAGGGTCAGAATTACAGATTACCAACATGCTGTCAGTTTATGAGAATGTTTGCACCCCCCCCCCCCAATATTTTATGCCTACACAGATTATTCCTCATCTGTTGTTTTAACACAAGCACTTTTTAACACAAGCACTTGTTTTAACACATAAATAAAGACACGTGTGATGATACCTATATAAATTAGAAGAAGCATTTAAATAAAGATATAATACATCTAATATATTGCCAGTATAATGCTGCATGAATAGTGCTAAAGGTAATTATCACGACCATCAATGCAAATTTAGTTTAATTTAAGAATATGCCTTCCACCCTCGTCATTTAGCATCACGTTGTATTTTATTTACAATGAAATACAGAGCCTGGTACAGCCTAGTACATCACAAAGCAAAAATCAACTAAAGAAGAAACTTCACTGATCATGATGCAGTGTGTATATTATTTGGTTACATCAGAAAACCCAAACTATTCCATCTCAAGCACAATAATGGTCTAGATAACAGATGGAAAATGTCAGACGTCAAAAGGCCACAAGCCGTTGATCAGTTGCAAAAGGGTGTGAACATGCAAGCTTATCATTACACACACACTGTTATCATTACAAACACGTTTTGGAAACACTCCATGCGTTGCTTTTATTGTAGTTTTTGGGCTGTGGGAATTGTAGGAGCATTCACAGACACTAGATTGAACACATTTGGGAGTTTTTGAAGCACTGTGTTAGACTACCACCATTATCAAAACATATATTTTGGAATAATGATGTTCAGCCCTCTAAGATGAGATAAGATAAGATGTACCTTTATTGATCCCCCATAGGGGAAATTCAAATTGACACATGTGCAAGATCTGTGAAATGGCAATGAACTGTTGAATGTGTCTTTCTGCCCTGCAATGGACTGGCACCCTGTCCAGGGTGTACCCTGCCTTGTGCCCGATGCTCCCTGGGATAGGCTCCAGGTTCCGCGTGACCCTGAAAAGGAGTAAGCGGTAGAAGATGGATAGATGGATGAATATGTCTTTCTGTGAGTCTCAATCAGTGGGGTAGGAGGTACTGGGTTTTTGTTGCATTGTGGAGTCTGATGGCTGATGGTAGGAAAGAGCCTCCCAGAGGTTTTGAGGCATGTGGCTAGATGAATCTGTGGCTGAATGTCCTCCTGAGCCTCTTCAGCTCAGTGTAGAAGGATTGTCTATGATAGCTTTCAGCTTCCCTCTTATCCTCTTCTCAGTCACTTCCTCCTCCATGTCTAGTTCCATCCCTGAAACAGAGCTGGCCTTCCACACCAACTTGTTTGTTGGCACCACAAGTCCCAGCACACCACAGTAAAGAAGATAACTCTGGCCACCACAGACTGGTAAAACATCCGTAGCAGCCTAGTGCACACATTAATGGACCTGAGTCTCTTCAGAAAGAACATCCTGCTCTGTCGTTTCTTATAGAGGGCCTCAGTGTTGTCTGACCAGACCAGTTTGTTACTGAGTTGTACCCGTAGGAACTTGTAGGTGTCCACTATCTCCACTCCCTCCCCCATTATGGCGACAAGAGTGGGGGGCTGCTTGCTGCGCCGGAAGTCCACCACCAGCTCCTTGATTTTCCCGATGTTGAGCTGGAGGTGGTTGTTGTCGCACCATCTTATAAAGCTTTCAATAAGGTCTCTGTACTCATCCTCCTTATTATCTTTGATACAGTCAACAATGGAGAAGTCATCTGAAAACATCTGTAGGTGGCACGTTCCCAAATTGAAGTAGACGTCAGGGGTAGAGAGGGTGAACATGAATGGAGACAGTACAGTTCCCCGGGGTGCTCCAGTGTTGCTAGTCACCATGTCTGACAAGCAGCCTTGCAGCCTGACATGCGGCCTGTCAGTGAGGTAGTCTGTAATCCTGGCTTCAAGATCCTGGTCCACCTGCATCACAGAAAGCTTCTCAGCCAGCCAGAGTGGCTGAACCATGTTAAACGTAGGCCATAAAGCACTGTGAGGATCATGTTCTTTGATTTCTCTAGTGCTTTTAACATGGTACAGCTCCAGGTGTGTGTAAGCTCTTTGAAGCAGGTAGATGATTGCATCCTCCACACCAATATCAGCCTGGCCTTATGTGCTGCAGAACCAGCCTCTCAAGGGACTTCATTACATGTAATGTTCATGCCAAAGGCCTGAAGTTGTTGAGAGCATAAGGACATCCTTTCTTGGGCACAGGGACTATGCAGGATGTCTTCCAGACCTCAGGTACCTTCTTCAGCCTCAGGGAGAGGTTAAAAAGATGCCGGAACACTCCTGCCAGCTGCTCTGCACATACTTTAAGCACCCTTGGGGTTGATGTTGTCAGGGCCTCTGGCCTTGTTAATATGGGTCTTAGTGAGCTGTCGTCTCACCTGAGAGGTCGTGATTGTAATGACTGGGGTGGTTGGAAAAATGGTGTTGTGGGGATATGGGGAGGGGGTGATGGTGGGTAATGCTGTCTTCCTGGTTGTAGTATGTGTATTGATGTCATTCTTTGTCTTTGCATTGTCTGCTGGTGAGAAGAGACGGGGTGTGGCTGTCAAACCCCAATCTTGTGGTGCCGCAGGAAAGCCTATGAAGGTGGGGGCAGCTGAGGTGTGAAATGGGACAGCCATTTTGGAGGTGTGAATGGGGACATTTGAGGAGGAGGGGAGTTCAGCCTGCGTTGATGAGTCAAACCTGTTGAAAAACTGGTTTAACTCGTTGTCCCAACCCTTTGACCCCTCAACTGTTCCTTCTGGCCTTTTCATGCCAGTAATGGTCCTTACTCCTTACTCCTTAAAACAACCCCCCCCACACACACACACACACATACACACACACCTCTCACATTGTTCTATTGCAGCTTCCCCTCAATCATGTTCTTATAGCAGTCTTTAGCCCACCTCAGCTTCCTCCTCAGTGCTTTCTGTATTCCCTTCTTGGCCTCGTCGGAGTCCCCTGCAATGAAGGTGCTCTTCTTTCTGATCAGCAGGGCTTTGATGTCCCTGTTGATTCAAGGCTTGTTTTTGGGGAAGCAGCAGACCTTCTTGGTGGGGACAACACTCTCCTCACAGAACCTGATGTAGTCAGTTATACACGGAGTTAGACCTTCTATGTCATCCCCATGATTTTCCTGAAACAGCTCCCAGTCACTTGTCCTGTAACACACTGTTAGCACCTCCTCTACCTTCACAGACCACAGCTGCACAGTCCTGGTGGTGATAGGCTGCCTCCTAACAACAGCTTGTATGTAGGAGTGAACTGTATCAAACAGTAGTCTGATTTGCCAAGGGAAGGAAGGACAGTGACACTGTATGCCTCCTTGACATTAGCAGACAGCAAGTCCAAGGTCTTATCCCCTCTAGTGTTGTAGGTTACATACTGTGTAAAGTTGGTCAGGGTCTTTGAGATATTAATATGATTAAAATCTCTAGTACAGTAGCATAGACTTGTAGAATCTATGTCAATGTGCTCTGAAGCTGGTGGACAAACACCTTAATAAGATTCATTCATTCATTCATCTTCAGTAAGTACTTTTTTCTAGTCAGGGTTGTATAATATTTCTTCATTGTTGTTAATCCTGAGCACACTGATGGGAAAGGGTATAAGGAGAGATGGTCGAGGAGCCAAAGCCCTAATTCATTAATAAATTTCCTCAACATAATTAGGTATTAGTTAATAAATAGTCTGATTTCTATACTGAAACTGATTAATGATGGCTTACCATTAATGAGTTTCTACTTTAGAAATGTGTTTAAAAAGTACACTCACCATACACTTAGGAAAACCTGTACACCTGCTTATTCATGCAATTATCCAATCAGCCAATCATCTGGCAGCAGTGCAATGTATAAAAATGTTCAGATACAGGCCAAAAGCTTCAGTTAATGTTTACATCAAACATCAGAATGGGGAAACAAAATAATATATGATCTCAGTCACTTTGACCATGGTATGGTCGTTGGTACCAGATGGGCTGGTTTGTGCATTTCAGAAACCGTTGGTCTCCTGGAATTTTCATGCAGTCTCTAGAGTCTATATAGAATAGTGCAAAAAACAAATCTAGTAACTGGAAGTTCTGCTGCTGGTAATACGTTGTTGGTGAAAGAGTTTAGACCACTGGTTCAACCTGACAGGAAAACAACAGTAACTCAAATAAGCACTTTTACAACCATGGGGAGCATAAAATCATCTCTGAATGCAGAACAAATAAATCTTGAGGCGGATGGGCTACAACAGCAGACCACATCGTATTCCACTCCTGATAACCAAGAACAAGAATCTGAGGCACAGACTCACCGAAACTAGACAGTGGTCTTTTTCCAATCTTCATCTGCTCAGTTTCAGTGAGTCTGTGCCATTTCTACCAAAACTTTACTGGTTTAAATCTGGCTTTAAACAGAAACAGTGAGTGGCATTGCATTACAGTCCTAGTATAAACACACACTGTGAGCTACAAATGGGGATGGTGGGAGCTTATGTCATTATTCAGGATGTCTTCAGAGTGGACATTTGTGTGGACACACTCTATCCCTTTCTATTTATCTATAAGTAGCATGTACACATTTTTAATCCTGAGTAGTGGACACACCCACACACTCACTGGGAAATTGTTTAGGAGATTGTGAAGAAATTAGATGAGATTAGATTTGTGTCAAAAATATTCAGTTTAAATATTAAGTGTAACAAACAATTTATAGCCTAACAATCAAAACATTAACATAAGACTAAAGGCCTGCCTTTGTATACAGTATTGTTCACTTTGGGTTTCTGATCAAGAATTGCCCTAGCTATCTGCTCTCACATTTTGCTTTTGGGCAGGCACTCGATTTTTAGTGCTTCTTTTGAGTTTTCATTTGTGATAATATGCACAAGTTTAACAAGAACTGGTCCCCATTCGCTTCGCTAATAAGGTTTGAGCCATATTCTTTAGATATTACAGCGCATCGCATAAGTAATTCACTCTCTCAAACTCTTTTTCATATTGTGTAGTGTTACAAATTGACTTAATTAATTTTTACTATTTGATTTACACAATATGTCTACCATCTTAAGTTGAACAATATAATTTATTGTGACAAAGAGGTTGTTGCTAGTCATTTGTGAGTCGAAGATGACCATGACTACTTCGGAGGTGACTGAAGGGGCCAATCTGGGCCTGGAAGGCTCTTCTACATGTTAGGTACATGTGGGATGGTAGTGGGTTAGTGGCAGATGGTCACCCCTCACGCATGGCTGACTTCTGCTCTGCTGCTGTGATACATCTGACGTCATTATATGAGCTCCTTTGGTGATCTTGCTCCAGTTTCTCTTTGAGGGTTGCCTTCATGCCTTTCAGGTCTTCTGTACTTCAACTGTGCTCTTGCCCTGGTGTAGTTAACCATGCAGCAGCTCTTTCAGTAGGTGCCTGGGCCTTGTGCAGGAGCATGTGAATGGATACTGGCACACCTCAGAACTTCTGTGTCAAGGATCATATCCTGCGACTGAATATGCCGAATTCTTTGATGTGGAAGTGGATGAGCTGCTTTTAGAAGCTTCAGGTCCCAGTAGCCTAAAGGAGGGTGGTGAGAACCACTGCATGACAGATCTTTAGACTTGGAGAGTCCCACACTTTGAGCACTCCCAGTCATTCAAGTGGAGTCTGCTGAAAGCGTCACTGGCTTTGGCAATCCTACTGATTGTTAGCTTCTGTTATGGCTTGCCAGGCACAGGTAGGAGCATGACTTTTGTCTTTCTGGTGATAATGAAGTTGCCATATTATTAGAAGTAGTAAATCAGACTCTACACCTCTTGCTCTGGCATTTAGGGCACAGGACCACAGTTTCTTTTCACCTGCCATCTGTATCTGATATGTATCCATCTTTGCAGTCCTGAAATGTGACGGAAGGCATCTATTAATATGAATAAGAAGATGAAGAAGAAGAATGATGATGAAGAGCATACTAGGGGACTCAGGTTACAGGGAAGGTGTTGAATTCCTCTGCATTGTTTTACATTTACAATATTTGGCTCTCTTGTCTATTTTTAACAACCAGTCCTGATATCAATCAGGGGGTCATGGTGGCTTAGTGGTTATCATGTTTGCCTTGTACTTCCAGGGCTGGGGGTTTAATTCCCTCCTCTGCCCTGTGTGTGCAGAGTTTGTATGTTGTCTCAGTGCTTCGGGGTTTCCTCCAAGTATTCCGGTTTCCTGTCCCAGTCCAAAGACATGCATTGTAGGCTGATTGGCATGTCTAAATTGTCCATAGTGTGTGTGTGCGATTGTGCCCTGCAATGGGTTGGCACCCCATCCAGGGTGTCCCCTGCCTTGTGCCCGAGTCCTCTGGGAAAGGCTCCAGGCTGTGTAAAATAAGCAGTACAGAAAATGGATAGAGGGATGGATATATTAATCATTGTTTCACCAACTTCCATGTTTTTTTTTCCTTCATAAGATTGAACACGCACTCCCAATTTATGCTTCCTCACGCTGACTTTTAATTTTTGGTCAGTCTACAACTTTCCAGCTGGCAAATAGTGTCTGTGTTATGTTCCTGTAATTTCATTACCTGTTCTAAAATTTCTAAAATATATTGTTGCTCTGCTCAGCGACTTAATTACAACCTGATCAGCTGCAACATTTTAATAGCTCAAAATGTTTCATTTTACGGAGGAGTTTTTCATCCATCCATCCATCTTCAACCGCTTACTCCTTTTCAGGGTCGCGGGGGAACCTGGAGCCTATCCCAGGGAGCATCGGGCACAAGGCGGGGTACACCCTGGACAGGGTGCCTGTGAGGAGTTTTTTTTAAGGGAAATAATATTCTGGCCAGGAAAATGGTTATTGTACAACAATGGTTATTGTATTGTTATTGTTCCACTCTTTTTTGAAATGGTTGTGAACTTGCTTTGGCTACAAATGTACAAAAATAATAACAGTACAATTTTAATGGAGACATTAGAATCTAAAATATTTCTTTTAGAATATTGGGGTCTGTGTACATTGTGTTAATATGTTTTTAATTTTTCAAAACAATAACAAAAGGAAAATAAAAATTGGGTTTTCTTGGCACACACTAAAATAGGAAATGAATCATTTTTTTCCATAAAATGAGTCCGCTGCAAAGCACAAGCGTAGCTAGGGAGGTGGACTTTGGGTTTGATCACGCAACCCCTGCACTCTTAATCCATCTTCAATGCATATGGTTAGCTATAAAGCTAACTACAATTTGTTTATGAGTTAAACTGAAATGTAAATAAAATGCATGGGAGCCCATTCTATTGATATATAATGTACAGTCATTGGTTGGATGAGAGAAGAAGAGACCTGTGAGATTTGTAATGAGTACTTTGAAGGTCTAATTAAAAATGTAGAGTAACAAGAATGTTGTTTTTCTTAAAAATGTAAATAACATTTAAGTATTCCATTTTAATAATACTTGCTAAAGTATAAGTATGCCAAAATAATACTTAAGTATAGTAATGCAGTACACTACTGGTCAAAAGTTTAAAGACACTTGATAGAAATGTTTCTCATCTTAAAAACCTTATGATCTGAAGGTGTATGATTAAATGTTTGAAATCGGTGTTGTAGACAAACATATAACTCTGCCAACATATTCATTACTTTTATTAGAAAACTAACATTTTTTAAAAAATATTTTTTAAATGGATGATTTGGAGTGAAATATTCCGAAAAGCAGCCAATAAGTGTCCAGCATAGATGGGAACTCTAATACTGTTTAAAAAGCATCTCAGGGAAATTTATTACTATTCTAAAATGTGGAAAAATACAAATAAAAATAAAGAATGAATGTTTCTAAACTTTTGACCTGTAGTGTATGCTCAAGTATTTTCCACCCCTGACCACCACTTATACTACTTGCCCACCCAATATGCAGTTTTCAGAATGGAGATGAAAACAAAAGAATCCCATCATTACTTTTATTGCATTTTTGAGGGTGAATGGGCAAAAAACAAACAGAGCAATAAAAAAAGAACAAATGTACTTTTAAAGATGCAAAAACTACCATGTTATCAAAAACATTGAACAAAGTAACAATGAAATGCTAGCTGATATACTGTATATGTTATGAATATATGAAAGCATTTATGCAGGTTTTACATATTCAATATAATGAAAGGCAGAGCTTCAACAGCAGGCTTCATGGTGTTTCACAACCATCTTATGGACATCATTAGGAGATCAGATAGTCTTCTCCCATATCATCTGCGGCAACAAAAATTACTAAACAGTATAACATTATAACAGTGCTGATACTGAATCTCCTTCCATAAATGTTCAATAAACTTGCAGAAAGTGTCACCATATCAACAATTCTATGTATCACAAGAACATATTAATATAAACATGTCATTTTATATAGTGCAGCCTGTACTACTGTCAGAATTGTTGTTATAGAAATTAATCAGCACCTTCTGACCAATCAGAATTGAGAATATAACAGTGCTGTGGCATATTAGTTTCATTCAGACATACCTTCTGATTTTAATCAAGTGGTCTGGGTGTATTTGTCAGAATTACAAAACGTTTGTGAAATTATAGAAGCAAGAACAAACACTTCTGATCAAAAATAGATATTTTTCAATGTCTCGATTTCTGCCTCAGCCTCACGGAGAGACATTTTTTTTTGTGGCTCTCTTAACAGATTTACTGAATCCACCTCGCATGCACGCAATTTTTCAAAGAGCCTACTGTGATTTACAGGCAGTACCCAACCCCGCTTCATGTGGAAGGCCACGACTACATGATCCCATCTAAAATATTCACCTTCCTCATCATTCACCTCCTGGCTGTGTTTATAGTTATCTGAAGGAGACTGGCAGCACCAGGACATATGCCCTTGGCTGTATCCACACAAATGTTTATCATCAAAGGGTAGGCGAGGGTATTTCCTATAGTGCGTCATATATCGTGGATGCACCAAAACTGAATAGACAATCTCTTGCTTGTAGAGTCGTGTGTCTAACACACGCAGAATCGGAGCAGTTCTGTGGCAGTACTCCTTGCTGTATATCCTCAGGAGCTCTTTTAGATTAAAAGTGAAGCGGAAGTTGCCATAACGGGATTCACTCCGGAATGCAGGTGAAGTGGTGAACTTTTTCAAGTTTTTTTGGGGGGAGTCGAAGTCATTGGTCTTAGCACAGGCAATGTCATCATCAGTCACTGAAAGGCTCCACCACAGGAAGTTATCATGCCCTTTGAATCCTTCCTCTTCGAAGATTCCATGAAGACCACGCTTGTCAGTTACATGGCAAACATTGGCCACATTGAAGATACAGTCAGGATAACTGGGAATGTTTTTCTTCCCCAGGTAGCGGTCATTATTGAAGTCCTCTTTTATATCGGTTAATCTCACATGCTTCCTTTCACAGTATTTGTATTCACAGTGTCTGGAACTTGTGCCATTTTTCCATATTCTAAAAAGAAAACAATGTTGGGTTTAATTTGTCATGTATTTTATCTGTAGAGTTTTTACATAGTTGTACTAATTGAGAATGTGAATTCACTGAAATGTGGGCAAAAGTATGAAACAGTAGATTTGAGTATACTCAAAACAATGAGTCAGAGTGCTTCAAAACTGTTGTATATTGTAGCATTTCAAGGCATGTACCAAAGTGGTTGTAATGTTTTCTGGTATTACTTCCATTATTAAAACAATTTGACACAGTCATACATTATGGCTGTTTTGAAATGTTCCAAAGTTCTGGTGGTTTGGCACAAATGCTGACTACTGATCTCGATTCAGTTTTGTGAATCAGGGCTGACTAAAGCATAGCCAGTGTTCTGATAAACTGTCCTATCGAGACACCCTACCAAGAGTTTCTGAACATGTGCACTTCAATTTTGCATGCCCATAAATTTGTGGTTCTTCATATAGTATTTTAAAGCTGGAGACATTGTTCTGATAAAAAACAATTTAACACAATTTTACCTACTCCTCTACTGAATACATTTTCCTATAAGGTAACAGTAATAATGTACACAAAATAGCACAAAATAATTTGAGTATAGTTTTAACAGAGTACAACTGTTTGACATGGTAAAACAAATAGTTAGAACACTGGCTCTAACCAATAAATTACATAAGCGGCTGCTTAGGGGCACGCAACCACCAGGGGTCCTCTGACAAAATGTTGGCATTTAACCGTATGTTGCTGATAAAGATTAAAGCATAGTTCTAGAGGTTGATTGATCAGGTATACAAGTAATCATGTCCTGAATCTGTACTGCATACAGTACTGTGAAAAAGTATTTCTTCTGATTTCTTCTGTTTTTTTGTATATCTCATACTAAATTGTTTCAGAAATTAAAACAAAATCTAAGACAAAACAAAGGCAACCTGAGTAAACATAAAATACAGTTTTTAATTGTTATTTATTGAAGCAAAAAAGTTATCCAATACCAACTGGACCTGTGTGAAATTTTAATTTGTCCCCATAGTTAATTCCCCAAATCTATGAAACTGCATTCATAATGGGGTTCAGCTGGACTAGACACAACCAGGCCTGATTACTGCAAACCCTGTTCAATCAAATCAACACTTAAATAGAACTTTTTCAACAGCATGAAGATATCTAAAATATCTTACCCAGTAACACACTATGCCAAAGTTGAAAAAAAATTCCAGAAATGATGAGAAAGAAGGTGACTGATTGAAATACATCAGTCTGGGAAGGGTTACAAAGCTATTGTAACCCTTAGTCAAAGTCATTTTATTTAATTTTTAGTTTATTTCAAATAACATAATTGTAATTTTTTTTTATCATAAAAGAAACACTTTGAATGAATAAAGTGTGTAGTATTTTATATTTATTTTATATAGGCCTACTATGTATTTTTAACATGTTACAAATATAAAATTAGTTGTATTTCTCTGTTTTGTATTTATTAATTTTACAGCGCCATCTACAAGCGCGAGATCGTGACTACTGGATCTTTTCAGCTGTAACGGAATCTTTTGTCATTAAAATTTCAGCTTTTTTGTGGTTACTAAAAGTCATTTCGGGTCGCACTGGTGGAATATGTTTCGCTCACTGATCTATAGAGATCAGTGGTTTCGCTCCGCCCTGCTCATTGAGTCGAGGATTTCAAATGATTAACTCTGAGTCACTCAGTGGCTCGACCATGTAATTTGATTCACTCTGATTCAGTGAGTCGCGCATATAAACTGATTGACTCGGATTCACTTAGTGAGTCGAGTATGTAAACCGGTTCACCCTGATTCACTCAGTGAGTCGAGCATGTAAACCGGTTCACTATGATTCACTCAGTGAGTCGAGCATGTAAACCGGTTCACTCTGATTCACTCAGTGAGCCGAGCATGTAAGCCGTTTCACTCTGATTCACTTAATGGGTCGCGCGCGGTTGTGCTGAGTCGTTTTCGTTATGCTTTTAGCTCCGATATAATGGCCCTATTTTCAGTTTTACTTCGCCTATGATTTACTTTTTTTAATTTACAAAGAAGGAAAAGAACACAGGTTTCTTTTAAATGTTGCATCTGCGATTTTTTTATCATAAAAAAGCGAAAATGACGGGCTTTTTTTTTCTCTCCTGCCTGGATTTTGAAAATACAATCAAAATAACCTCCAATGTTTGTTTCAGTTTCTGACTTGAAAATACAATGACCAAAACTAAACAGACATTCTCCAAACTTGTTCGAAGTTACAAAATGTAGGCTATACGAGGCGTTCGTTGGTCTGACACTGAAAGCGAGGTTAAATAATAATAATAATAATAATAATAATAATAATAATAATAATAATAAACTGACATTAAACATAAAGAAACTCTGGACTGTAAAATTAAAAGCATTCCCAACACATGGTAAACTAAGTCTTGCACACACACACACAACTTATCTGGGTTCAATTATTATACTGCACTATAATTAGGCTAAGTGTGTTACAATTAATTAATCATTAATCAAGTAAATAATTTTTTAAAAAATATATTTAATTCATTACCTGTCATTACTAGCCATTATCACCTCTTGTTTTCTCTCCTCAGTGTAGAAACAACAAATGTTCCAGCTTTTTCTCCACCACCTGTAAATTACACACACGCACACACCCACACACGCACGCACGCGCGCACACACACACAAAGTCAGTGTGTGAATTGCTGTATAACCCTTAAGTACGATTGATTCAGATATCCGGACAGTTTGGGATTTTCCAGAGCTTTCTTGCCATGAATAAAAATAAATTCCCCACACGATACATTTCCGAAAACCTAAAGGTGCTGACTATTTACATGTGTTAGAAAAAAATGTTTCTATCATATTCTAAAGAAGCATATCCTAACCATTTGCCAAGACTGACTGAAAACTATTTTAAAGCCATGTTTGGTGATTTGGGACATACAGTATTTTCACTGGCCTTTACTTTCATCCACAACTGCATGTTTAAAAACTTATTTATTGGTGCCATACTTATTTATGACATCAATAAATAACATTTCAGCAACAGGATGTCTTCAAACCTTCTCCAAATTCATCATTAACATATTCTAATATTGTATGAACAGAGAGACGGAGTAAAAAATACTACATATGGCCTGAATTATATCCTACTACTTCATTTCTTACAGTAATAAAAATAGTAACAGGGAGCAGCAAATCTTCAGTACTTTCCAAGTTCATCTGTAAATGACCAGAAGTTCCTTTATAGAGACTGTGAAACAGAAGACAAGCCTGGAAGACATATGGAAGGCTGGGGAAGTGGTGAAACTCACTATCGGAGACGGCTAAGCTCCACTACACTAAGCACTGGGACTTTACGTGCCAGAACAAGGATTCTTGAATCAGCCATTGTGCAGGATGTCCTGGAAGTCATCCATGCAATTTCCCTTATTCTCTTATGTTGATATAGGCGATTTAGAATCAGTCACAATCACAATCATTTTATTCACAATATACATTTATATTTGTTAGTAATTTTTCTTGGTGTTTCATCACAACATGATACATTCAACACGTATCACAGATAACACAACACACAACACAATTTCCATTGTAATATCCAAATATTGCACCTTAAGCAGAAATTGGTAGTCTCAGTTGTAATTTATATTACAGTGGAGATAGAAATAGCAGCTGAATGCAGTTCAGAGTGCATTAAGAAGAGTGGTCCAATTGTGATATATAATAAATAATAATAACAATGATATAGATGAATATATTAATGAATACTATTTAAAATAATAATTATTATATATCTATCCATCCATTTTCTATACCACTTAATCCTTTTCAGGGTCACGGGGAAACCTGGAGCCTATCCCAGGGAGCATCGGGCACAAGGCGGGGTACACCCTGGACAGGGTGCCAGTCCATCGTAGGGCACAATCACATACACATTCACACACCCATTCATACACTACAGACACTTTGGACATGCCAACCAGCCTACCATGCATGTTTTTGGATTGGGGGAGGAAACCGGAGTACCTGGAGGAAACCCCCGCAGCACGGGGAGAACATGCAAACTCCGCACACACAGGTCAACGGTGGGAATCGAACCCCCGACCCTGGAGGTGTGAGGCGAACATGCTTAATTATTACATAATTAAAAAAAAATGTAATATTTAATTTGCCTTGCACCTCCAGGGTTGCGGATTTGAACCCCGCCTCTATTCTGTGTGCAGGAGTTTGCGTGTTTTCCCCATGCTTTGGGGATTTCCTCCGGGTACTCCAGATTCCTCTGTGCATTTCCAAATTGTCTGTACTGTGTGAATGTGTGTGTGTGTGATTGTGCCCTGCAACCCATCCAGGGTGTCCCCTGCCTCAAGTTCCCTGGGATAGGCTCAAGGCTCCCCTGAAACCCTGTGTAGGATAAGCGGTATGGAAAATGGATGGATGGATGGAATAATAATAAAATAATAATTTAGGACAATCAACTGGTAAATGAAAATAAAAAATGTTAAAAGGGGAAGGGGAATGGATAGAAGGGTGAAAGAGGCCTACAGGCTGAGCTGTAGCGCGTTATCACCTCTGACCTTGATGTGTTCTGTTACAGAGAACCACTGCACCATGACACAAAGAATAAGAAATACAACATAGTGAGAGACAGCCCTAAGTATAAATGTGTCATGAAGAATAAGAAATATAATGCACTCAGGATTTCAGGAGGTCTGAGTCAATCTGTACTATCAGTGAGTTGACAAAAGGTATGTGCAGTACATAAATCACATTTTACATCGAGTCTTAGAGATAAACATTAAACTTTACAAATTATCAGAAGCTCAAAGGCAGATATATAAAGGCAGACCTCCCTTAAGAATTTCACAAACTACACGTTACCAAACACCCATGCCTTGCAAATAGCCCAGCTTGGCATGCCAAATAATTATTTATTTATTTATTTATGTAAACCCAGAAACCTTGTTCCTTTATTCAGTACAACATGCTTAAATAAACTTCTATGAGTACAAACAGGATAAAGGTAAAGTAGCAAGCATAGGAGGATCAAGACAATTGTGCATAACATGCACTGCAATTTCAACAATGTTGTATCATAAGGATCAAATAAGTCCTTTTTCAATCATTCTGGAATCGTTCACTTAGTACCTGATGACTTGGACATTACAGTATTGTCTTTAAATGTCTAAAAATTTGGGGAATTTGAATTGATGTCTGAGACCAGAAATCTCTGAGTCAGCCTAATGAGAAATGAAACTTTGAGGCATGCTCAAACATGCCTAAAAGGAAATCCTAGCAGAAATTTTCATGCCAAAATTGTAACCAAAACCTGGTTAGATTATCTGTGTCCTACTAACTAAACACTATATATACTATATGTTAAGTAAAAGATCAACTGAGCCAGCTGAAGTATGTACTCACCAAATGAATGAGTCAGATGCAGTTTTCAAACCTGCTTTACTGATGAAACAGTCGATGGATAAAAAGAAATTCAAACCGACACAGCTCCACCTCTTCTGCTGACTTACTGCGTCCTCATTTGCTTGTGAAACTTGCTGATATACCTTCCATCCTGTCCAAATGAAGACTGCTTTGCTTCTGAATAAACAGATATATTTTTCCTTTAAAAGCAAAGAGATGATCACATCAATATTTTATTTTCATCCGTTTATTTCTTTGACATCCTCTTTTTTCTGCTCTTGATTTTTATTAATCTTATTTGAGAATAAAATAAATAAATAAATAAATAAATAAATAAATAAAGTATTGTGGACAAAACCAGACACTGTTGAAAATGAAAGAATGATTAACATAAATTGTGCTTGAAATAACATTTCACTTTTTATATAACAAGAATACACCTAATACATTTAATATATCTGGTACCAGTGTCACACTCTTACACACTACCATACTTCTGTGTTATTTCTGTGCTGAGAATAACCAACCTCTCAAATAATATCTGTTCAATGATTGACAGGGTAGAGGGGTCCTGGCAAACTGTAAACAACAATATGGAATATTTTAATCAATCAGTGAATAACCAACTCATGTATAACTAATGTATAAGGTGATTAAGACACTAGTTATAATCAAAGAAATTAGTTAATCCACCAGAACTTGTGCTTAAGAATGTAACTAAATGTTAATCAGTATACTGGTACCTGTCTGTGATGGGGATGTATGTAACCATTTTGGAGAGTAATCCTTTTTTTATAAAAAAAAAAAAAAAAAAGAGAGAGATTTGGTTTTACCATGCCAACATTAAAAAGAAGTAAGGGAGGGTAGGCTCAGGATTTCAGAAATAAATGGGGTGACTAAATGAAAAATGGGGACTGAGATCAGTATTTTAGAACTGTATAAATGATTGAACCAAGGCTGAACCCATCGGTTGATCTGCAAACCAGCTCGGCTTTGTTGTTTGACTAATAACGTGTCTTTGGGCATCAAGACCCCAGTGGTACAGTCAGAGACTGATACTCTTAGAGACTGTGTGCCTATTGTGTACTTATAAGGCCTCATTTATGAATCTTTCAGTGAAATTGTATGCAAATATTTGCATATGCCAAACTAAACTAAAAAACTGTACTCCATACTCACACGTGTATCTTGGTCAATGCAAATTACACGTAAGAAATTACCAAGCCTGTTCACAACACAGTTAATTTGCTATTAATGATGCCCACAAAACTCCATAAAAAGTAAAGCTCACAAAGAGCTGAAGACAAAACGATGCAGAGTGATGGCTAGTCACTGCCACCTTTCAATAAAAAGGGTATACAATGTATGATCACGGCAATCCTGGAGATAACACACATAACAGTTTCA
This sequence comes from Ictalurus furcatus, assembly GCF_023375685.1. Lineage (NCBI taxonomy): Eukaryota > Metazoa > Chordata > Actinopteri > Siluriformes > Ictaluridae > Ictalurus > Ictalurus furcatus. Next base: position 14,172,361 of record NC_071277.1, on the reverse strand, counting down.
ACAGTGTTGTGCCAGAATGATCAATTAAGCCCTTTTTATTCATCTTGAAACTTTTCTCTTAACACTTTGTGGCTTGGACTTATTGTGATGTCTATAAATGTCTGAAATTGTCCTTTGAAGTTAGGTGAAGTCTGAAACCCAAAATCGAAACTTTGAGGCATTAATGAGAAAGGAAACTTTGAGACATGCCCCAACATGCCTAAAAAGAATTTATCATGACAAAACGTAAACCAAACTTACATTTACCATTCCCTGCTGAATAAATTCTTCGATTATATTCTGCCTCACTCATATGTCACTTTGGATAAAAATTTCTGCTGAATATGAAACATAAATGTAGCCTTCAACTGTTTTCATTTGATAGATGATCAGACATAAATATAATTTCAGTTGAATCAGTTCTGACTTTCAGACCAGCTTCAGTGCTGGAAGAAAACAATGAAGTTCAAACCAGTTCAAGAAAACACACAACTCCACCTCTTCCGCTGACTTATTCATTTGCTTGTAAATCCTGTATACCTACCCTCATCTTCAATCTTCTGACACTTCCAAATATATATATATATATATATATATATATATATATATATATATATATATATATATATATATATTTCTATTAAGACTAAGGCCATGTTAGTTTCAATATTTCATTCCCAACAATTTATTTAATTTAGCGATGCTCTCTTTTCTTTTTTCTTCTTTGCCCTTGATTTTTCTTCACCGTGGTTGAAAATAACCAAAAAATTGACACTGATGAAGGGTAAAGAATGATTAACACAAACTGTGAATGAAACAAGAATACACCTCATACACTTGTACTAGTGTCACACACAGTCTCACACTACCATGTCAGTGTTACTGCTGCGCTGAGAATGATCAACCTCCCAAATAATATCTGGTCAGTGGATTATTTTCCACTGATTGATAAGGTGGGGGGATTGAAGGGGGTTGGGGGGGGGGCTGACAAACTGTACACAGCAATAGATGGGATACAGTCAGAGCCTGTGTACTTGTTGGTATGTACAAGGCCAATGGGCCTCATTTATGAATCTTTCAGTAAAGTTGTTTGTAGAAATCCATACTTCCTACTCATGTGTATATGTTGCTAAATGAAAATTACATGAAAGAGATTACCAAGCCCATTCACAAAACAGCTGATATGTATTTAGTGATGCCCACAAAATGGTGAAAGTTAAGGGTCACAGATACTGTAGCTAGAAAAAATAAGATGACAAAATCGTGAAACGGGGCCTCTAAACATGATGTTTGCTGAATCTTCCAGTAATTCAGCTCAACCACTACAACATGTGAGGTATGTTGTGGATAAAAATGACATGAAATAAACATGAGGGAGACCTAGTATGAGTAATATGTAATTTTATTGAAAATTCACAGGACTGGTGGGTGCGTAATCCTGAGGAGAGCGGTAGGGGGAAGAAAATGGGGTGTGTCCTGGGGACATGGGATAGTCAGCAAAGGTGAAATAAGGAGAATACTGAGAGTAGGGTGGACTGACAGGTGAGAAGAGGGAAGAATGGTCAGAGCCCAGATCAGCGATGATGACATCATCCTCAGACTGAACACTGGAGGGAGGGTCTGTCTGTGTAGAGGCGTCAATACACACATTCACGGGGTGGATTCTGTATCTGAGAGGGGGGGATCCCCGCATTTCCATTTCCAGAGGGGGTGCTGCGAAGAACGTTAAGTAGCACCATGATGTCAGCAGTGAGATGTGCGAGCTGATAGTGAGTGTTCAGGTCCAAATCCAGCCCCTCCCGTAAAGAAGAGAAGGAAAAATGACGACAGGCACCTAGACACACAGAAGCGGTATTAGGCGGATATTGACGAATTGGATTCACACTTTAAGATCTTTTAAGAGTAACACACTATGGTTTATTAGTCAAAAAGAAGTGTAAGAGCTGAGGAGTGCAAACGCACACACACTCTCGTACAGTCAAGGGCAGGCATGTAGACATAACACACACACACACTCTCTCTGTCTCTCTCTCTCACACACACATATAACTTTATAAGAATAATAAAAAGGAGTATTAAGATATTATAAAGGTAATATAAAGAGTAGTAGGATATGTAGGATAGTAGAAGGGTAATATAATGATATTATGAAGTAGGAAGTACAGTAAACCATTTTGCAAGCAGTATAGCTATATATAAAATAGAGATATAGAGCAAATATGAAAATAAATTATAAACCAGAAATACAGAAAAATGTAATTTACTCATAATTCAGATGGTGAAGATTCTTGTCTCGCAAGGAAGGCCTTAATTTTAAGAGAAAACCATGAGGAGCCATTTATAAGGGTAGCTGAGTTAAGCTGCCCCCGCGCAATAATAGTGAGACCAACGTCTCTCTAAATTGTTTTGTCTCTCTCCACTTTCGAACCTAATGGTATCCAGAAAGTCCTCTTTCAAAACATAATGGTAAATTTCATAAGCCTCTTTCAAAACATAATGGTAGTGTAGATGAGCTCTTTTTAACCCTATTGGTATTGATATCATAGTCTTTCTGAAATATATTGGTTATCTACTGTGTAAATACAGTATAAATACTGGAGCTTGAGCTCTGGGTGTCAGATCACTTCTGAGAATTCTCATCGGTGTGGATCTCGTGTGGTGGAACGGAACCAATAAATCTGGACCCTTGCTTCTTCTCACTCACGGCTGGTGTCTTTTTTTTCTATCTCCAACTGGGTTTACAGATGTGAGTATTTGCTTCTATGTTGAATTTTAAGTGTTTTTCGGTAATAGGCTACATTTGGGCCAGCATTTGGCACCCCAGATGGGACTGGGCTAAGATCTATATGTCTGTAATCTCTCCTGTGGGACTTCACTCTCTAAGCAACAGATAGGCCATGTAGGAAGAAGGCATTGCAGATGCCTGTTATTTCAAAGCTCTGTTTTAGTGATCTGTTGTTACGATTGGGAAGCCCCGGGGTGGGAAGAAAGACTAAAGTTGGTCTCCAAAAGAACCTTGGGTGAGTGAGAAGAGGTAAGAGAAGTGTGAACCAATTGTAATTGTATAAGGGCTATGAATAAGGTTCATAAGACTGTTTAATGAAATTGTATGTGTTGTGAGTGAAAGTCCTGCAATACCGCTGGTTAAAAAATTCCAGGGCTGGATAGGAAGCAGGTGGATATGAGGCCTCAAACCCCAGATACCAGCTACTAGAGGTGGCGGCTGCATTGGTGGGGGACCCCTAATACCGCTGGATTGAGTCCAGGTCTGGATAGAGAGGGGTATAAATCCTGGGCCCAGGTCCGGGTCACGCAACTTAGGGAATGGACCCAGCGTGCCCGGTGTATGAATGTGTAATAACAAATGTGTGTGCTTATCGTATGAGTGTGGTGTGAGAGCGTGCATGCATGTGCGATAAGCTCTGAAACTTAGTTTTGGAGACAGTGAAAAATGTATTCATTAGTGCTCTGAACATGAGCTCCATACATAAGGAGATATGTGTGTTGGATAAGCTTTAAAAATTAGTTTTGGAGAAAGTTGCATTTAATTTATATGACTGTAAGCTTCATACATACGGAGCTGGTGTGAAGGCGCTTTATACTCTGAGACCACAATTGTGTGTATGTAATAAAATAAATATGTGTAATAGTGTGTGAATATAATATGTGTATGTGAGCTTGCGGGCGTTGTTTATAAAAAGGAGTGGTGTGTGTGTGTTCCTATCTGTTCTTATCTGTGTGTCTCATCTGTGTGGAAGAAAGAAAAAAAAGGAAAAAAAAATGTGTGTGTGTGCTCTTCAGATTGAGCTGGGTAAGAGAAATATCTTAGACAGAACATTGTGAGATATTTTTGCTTTTTTTGAATGTTTTGAATCTGGTACAGACTTTCTGTGAGTCGGGTGTGACTGTGTGTATTATGATTTCTTTGGTATCAATAACTGCTGTGTGAGTGTTTTAAAAAATTGGGGGAGCATGCAAGAACATTGTAAATATTTTAGACATCTGTCAGACTGCCCATTGTGTAAATAAGAACTTCCAAACCTGTAATATATAACCACAAAAAAAAAAAAAAAAAAAAAAAAAAAAAAGGAAGATTGAAGGTGGGGGGAAAAAGTGTGCATTTTCAGGCCATTGTTGAGAAATGAGTGAGTCAGTCCATGAATGTGTTGTTCAGTTAAATGACAAATAATAATAATATAATTTTCCCCTGTTGTATTCCTTCCCAAAAACACTTATGATAAGTGAAAAAGTACAGGCCCCAAAATTGGGTAATATTGAATAGGTGTTGTAAATATTATGTCTAAGAACAGTGTAAACATGTAAGAATTGCCGGATTGGCCGTTGTGTGAGGCTGTGTGAATTACCTAAATTTAAACTTAAGAATCATAAGATTAATTCAATCGTCTTAATTAATTAATTAATCGTCTTAATTAATTGAATGTATGTACTCTGAGTGTATGTGAGTCCCTAGGGCAGCTGGCTGGACCGAGTACGGACGGAAGGGAAAAGCAGACATAAATCGGTACGAGATAGGCTAAGCAGGCTGGAACAGTAGGACAAGGTAGGAGGAAAACATTTGGCTGTGAGGGATAACTTAGGGGATTTAGGGGGGGCATGTACAAAAGACTCTAAGGGCTGAGAGGTGTGAGACACGACCTGCAGCAGAGTTATGGCCGAATGTAAGAAAGAGATGAGCCCGATAGAGAAGGTGATAAGCAAACACTGTACAGATGAGAAGGACATTAGGCATTATTGTAAAAAATGGACTGAGAAGACTAGTGCTGAGTGGAAATGGCCCGAGGAAGGTACTCTTGATGAACAGCTATACCAGATAATGAAAGAGAGATTAGCTGTATGGAATGAACAGAAAAAAGGCTTGAGAGTGAGGGAGAAATGTGTGAAGACAGAGAAGATAGTGGACTGGTTTGTGAACGCAGGGAAGGAGGAAAAGGAGAAGGATAGACGGCAGAGAGAACGAGCAGAGGCAGTGGTACGGAAGAAAGAAGAAAGGGAAGCAAGCCTAGGAAAAAAGATAAAAGAGGCCATTCAGAAAGAATGGGCAGAGGCCCCACCCCCATATAAGTGATTTTTGAATGAATTTGTTTATATCCAGTTTGATAAATGAGGCCCACTAAGTGTAGCGTATGTTTCAGACAGACTTTTTTTTTTTTTTTTTATCAGTTGCACAAGGAAAGCTATGTCTGGTCCATCTGATAAGATCATAAGAGATTTTAAGTGGCCATCTGGACTATCTGTGACCCTCCTTCAAAGGTCAGATGGAGCTAGATAGTGACAGAAACTAGAAGCGACTAGTTACAAAGGGTCAAGCTAACTAACGGATAACAAATTCCCTTAGTCATTCATAACAATGGGTAAGACCAAGGAATATAGCTGTGATGTGCGGCAAAAGGTAGTTGAGTTTTACAAAATGGGATGTGGCTATGAAAATAGAGCACAAGCATTGAAAATGCCCATTTCCACCATCAGGGGAATAATTAAGAAGTTCCAGTCTACTGGAAATGTTATGAATCAACCTGGAAGAAGACGTATGTCTAATGCTGGCTCAAATTTAGCCTATTACCTGAAGACACTTAAAAAGTCAACATAGAAGCAAATACTCACATCTACAAACCCAGTTGGAGATAGAAAAATAAGACACCAGCCGTGAGTGAGAAGAAGCAAGGTTCCAGATTTATTGGTTCCGTTCCACTACACGAGATCCACACCGATGAGAACTCTCAGAAGTGATCTGACACCTGGAGCTCAAGCTCCAGTATTTATACTGTATTTACACAGTAAATAACCAATATATTTTAGAAAGACTATGATATCAATACCAATAGGGTTCAAAAGAGCTCATCTACATTACCATGATGTTTAAAAAAAGGCTTATCAAATTTACCATGATGTTTTGAAAGAGGCTTATCAAATTTACCATGATGTTTTGGAAGAGGACTTTCTGACTACCATTAGGATTGAAAGTGGGAGAGAGAGAAAACAATTTAGAAAGACCTTGGTCTCACTATTATCTCGCTGGCAGGGGGGCGGGGGGGGGGGGGGCAACTTGACTCAGCTACCCTTATAAATGGCTCCTCTTGGTTTTCTCTTAAAAATTAAGGCCTTCGTCTGTATTACTCCTGACTTTTTCCCGTGAGACAAGACTCTTCCCCACCTCCAAGTATATTATGAGTAAGTTTCTTTCACATTTTTCTGTATTTTTGGTTTATAATTTATTTGCTCTACAGTTCTGTTTCATATATGGTTATACTGCTTGGAAGTGTTTTACTGTACTCCATACTTCATAATATCATTATATTATCCTTATAATATCGTAATACTCCTTTTATTATTCTTATAAAGTTATAGTGTTCATTTATTTTATTTCTTTTATTAATGTTCTTATATATCCTTTTATTATTCTTATAAAGTTATAATGTTCTGCTTTCCTTCTGGCGGCACAGGCCTCTGTGTGTGTGTGTGTGTGTGTGAGTGTGTTATGTCTGCATGCCTGCCCTTGACTGTACGAGAGTGTGTGTGTTTCTCAGAGTGAGCTGCACTCCTCAGCTCTTATATTTCTCTGTGACTAATAAACCATAGTGTGTTACTCTTAAAGATCTTAAAGTGTGAATCCAATTCGTCAATATCCGCCTAATACCGCTTCTGTGTGTCTAGGTGCCCGTCGACATTTTTCCTTCTCTCCTTTACTGGAGGGGCTGGATTTGCATCGGAACACTCACTATCAGCTCGCGCTTCTCACTGCTGACATCATGGTGCTACTTGACGTTCTTCGCAGCACCCCCTCTGGAAATGGAAATGCGGGGTTCCCCCCCTCAGATACAGAATCCACAGAATCCACCCCGCGAATGTGTGTATTGAAGCCTCTACACAAACTGACCCTCTGCCTGACCCTCCCTCCAGCTTTCAGTCTGAGGATGATATCGCCTTCTCTGATCTGGGCTCTGACAATTCTTCCCTCTTCTCACCTGTCAGTCCGCCGTACTCTCAGTATTCTCCTTATTTCACCCTTGCTGGCTATCCCATGTCCCCAGGACGCACCCCATTTTCTTCCCCCTACCGCTCTCCTCAGGATTACACACCCACCAGTCCTGTGAATTTTCAGTAAAATTACATATTACTCATACTAGGTCTCCCTCGTGTTTATATCATGTCATTTTTATCCACACCACTATACTGTCTCAACGCACTGTGAAGAGGATGGTTCAAGTGGCCAAAAAAATCTCCAAGTATCACAGCTGGAGTATTGCAGAAATTAGTTGTTAGGATACATGGCATCATGGACTCAAATATCAACAGATATTAAATGAAAACCTGACCGCCTCTGCCAGAAAACTTAAAATGGGCCGTGGTTGGATCTTCCAGCAGGACAATGATCCATAACATACCTCAAAATCAACACAAAAATGGTTTACTGACCACAAAATCAAGGTCCAGCAATGGCCATCCTAGTCCCCTGATTTGAAACCCATAGAATACCTGTGAGGTGACCTGAAGAGGAGAGTCTACCAGCATGGACCTTGACAGTTGAAGGATTTGGAGAGATTCTGTATGGAGGAATGGTCTCAGATCCCTTGCCATGTATTCTCCAACCTCATCAGGCAGGAAGTAGCACAACGTATTCACTAAATGGATGCCAATAATTGTTACACACCTATATTTAACAAAGATATATATATATATATATATATATATATATATATATATATATATATATATATATATATATATATATATATGTATGTATATATATATATATATATATATATATATATATATATATATATATATATATATATATATATATATATATATATAAAATAAACCTATGTTTTGGTTGCAATTGTTTGATATCCTTGAGAGCAGAGTATCAAAAGGTTAAAAAAAAAAAGAAAATTTTTCACATCCTCCTTTGCTCATATGTACCAAGGGTGCCAATAATAGTGGAGAGCACTGTATGTTGAATTGATTATCAGCATTTAGTAACATAAATCAAATTTATCTGGCATTATTTAATTTTTTCCATGGCGGGTATTTAATTACAAATAGCAATTCAATTTCATGTTTATTAATGTAGTAAATAATATTAGTTGAGGGAACTATATGAAGTTGAATGAAGTTGTACAATAGTTTGATTATTTGTTTTTACTAATCAAAAAGAATTAAATTAAACCATACTAAGTTTAGTTAAATTTAATTAAAATAGGGTGGCACAGTGATGGTAGCGTTGCTGCCAGTTACTGAATTCCATCCATCCATAAATTTTCTGTTCCGCTTATCCTACACAGGGTTGCAGGAGCCTGGAGCCTATCCCAGGGAACTTGGTGCATGAGACAGAGGATACGGGCACAATTGCACACACACTCATACACCCATTCAGACACTACGGACAATTTGGAAATGCCACTCAGCCTATAACGCATGTCTGTGGACTGGGGGAGGAAACCAGAGTGCACAAAGGAAACCCCCAAAGCACGGTAAGAACATGCAACTCACACAGGGCGGTGGTAGGAATCGAACCCCCAACCTTGGAGGTGTGAGGCAAATATGCTAACCACTAAGCCACCCTGCTCCCCGGTTATGAAATGATTTAATTAATATTAGATTAAAAAATTAGGTTAAATCAAACACTCAGTCTAAAGTTTAGGTTCATTTATAGGTCAATAAATTGAAAAGGATTTCTTTCTTTCTGAGTTTTATTCCAGTTTTCTCATCTAGTTTTATGTACACTTTAATGTAAATCTCGATAAACTAATCTATATTTATTCACTTCCCTAAACAAATTATTATATAGCAGGCCAAAGAAAAAAGCCCCAGATACTTCACAATAAACATGCAGAGATGGAAATGTAAGCCTTGATCTGTTAAGTCTGTTTGATTAACTCATTTTTAAAAATCAGAAAGGAATGTCCGGTTCAGTCGTTATTACTTCAGTTCATCCTACTTTTCTTACCTCTGTTATCATGGTTCATGCCCGTGTTTGGCCTTGACTGTCTGGGTTCTAATCACAGGTGCAAGGAATGTGAAAGTTATGAGAATGAGCTCTCGTATCTGAGGCAGCCTAAAGAGAATGGGGGGAAAATGTGATCTCAGTGACTTTGGCCATGACATGGATTTTGGTGACAGACAGGCAGGTTTTAGTATTTCAGAAACTGTGGTCTGGGATTTTCACACACAACGGTCTACAGAGTTTAAACAGAGTTGTGCAGAAAACAAAACACATCTATTGAGCAGCAGTTCTGTGGCTGGAAATGACTTGATGAGAGAGGGCAGAGGAGAATAACTAGACTGGTTCCAGCTGACAGCAAGGCTAAGGTAACTCAAATAACCACTCTTTATAACTGTGGTGAGCAGAAAAGCATCTCAGACCACACTACATGTTGAACCTTGAAGCAGATGAACTTCAACAGCAGAGACCACATCGGGTTCCACTCCTGTCAGCCAGACAGCAATGTGAGTCTACAGACTCACTGAAACTATACAGTGGGAGGCTGGAAAAAGACCAGTGTTTTTTTTCCTATCTTCAACTGTGCAGTTTTGGTGAGTCTGTACCCCCTGTAGTCTCAGATTCCTGTCCTTGGTTGACAGCATGTTGTGTTTATAAACCCTAAAGACTGTTATGCATTAAAGTCCCATTAGATTAGTGGTTCTAAAATACTCAAACCAGCATGTCAGGTACCAATAACCCACAAAGTCACTGAGATCACATTTTCCCCTATTCTGATGTTTTTTTAAACGAATATTAACAGAAGCTCATTCGGTATCTTCATGTTTTTTACTTCTATTTACTATACAGCAGTCAATCAATCAATCACTCAATCAATACAGTCATTAATGATGTAGAAAAATACAGAATTTTATGTACTCTACACAAGAAACAACAAACTTTTAAACAAATCCATTAACAACATACAAGGCATCAAAAGACAACTAGCTTTGAGAATTAAAGTTGGCAAAGTAAGAACTACAATAAAACTGGCATTAAGGCAAAATGAAGAAGATTAAATAAATAAATTAGATGAGGAATCTTTTGTCAACCAGAGTTTTTCTGGCCAGGTTCCTGCGACCGGAGACATTTCGAATCAGCCTGAAGATCTGTGAGAAAACACACACAGATAGATTCTTATGATCATCTGAATTAACAGCTATCACACTTTGAATTTGTAACCTATACAGACCTAATTAAAACATTTGGCTTAAAATACAATATATAATTGTAATGACTCAATTATGTGCAAATATAAACTGTATTAAAAAAAAAATGGACATATGAAAAATTAAACTGAGCCAGGCACGTGACGTGTCATGTTGGGGAAAAGAATTTTTATGTTAATTGGACAGATTATTGGACATTAATTGGACATTATTCATTAAACACACTCAGAAACTCCCACACACAGATATTAAGTGGACTATGCCACTGGCTTGGACCAGCACAGCTAGAAAAAAGCACTGTCAAAAGACAATGGGTATTTTTCTCTCTCATCTCTCCCTGGCCAGAGAAAGAGAAGGGTCTGGGGTCATGAAGAAGGTGTGAGGGACACAAAGTCAAACAGACAATGGGCTAGAACACTCTCAGTATGCTGAAAAAAAGAAATGGTCCATGGTATGTATGTTCTATGTGACTCTGAATGTATAAGACTACATGATGTGAATGTCACTTCACTTAGCTATACACCTTAGACAATCAAATAAGCCATATATGACATGCATGTGGGTTTAGAAAACTACATCCCTTAGACATCCACACACACACCCACACACACATATATACATATACATATATATACTGACCATTTGCTGTACATATGTTAGTACAGCTGCCAGAATAAAGCTCTGGCTGCAGAGATCAACAACAGAGAAAAAGAGTGTGTCAAAGATCAACAGCGTCGCCTCGTTCCCGTAGAAAAGCACCTCAGCGAAGGAGTGAGAGTCATCTGGGGGAAAAAACACATCAAGTGATTCAATTCAATTAATTTTTTTTTATATAGCACTTTCAACTATGGACATTGTCACAAAGCAGCTTTACGGATATCCGGATATAGATATACTGTACAGTGTGTCCCAAAAGTGCTAGTCCCGTATGTATCCCGAGACTTTTGGGACACCCTGTAGGATTTAGATTTATCCCTAGCGAATGACTTGCCAAATGTATGATTTTGTAAATGAACAAAGCTCCTTGTAAAAAAATTAACAGTACCTGACAACCACATATTGATTCAGTATCACACAGTGTTATGTGTATACAGTATAGCTTACCATTATAAAAAATGCTTTTGTCCAGAGGTTCAATGAACTCCATTCCAACGACTCTTTCAAAAAACAGCTTATCTTTCACAATGTAATCCATGTCACGATGAGCCTGGTAGAGAAAACAAAACAGGATGACCATGCTGAACAGTGTCACGTGCATGAGTAATAACGATGTAGTCCACAAAGTCTCACGTGGTCAATAAAAGAGGCGAGAAATCGGTTCATGGTGTGATAGGCTTTTGTGTTCTGCTCGAACGGGTTGGCCGAGGCATCGATCAATCGCGAGGGCCCATTTCTCTGTGTGGTGATGGAAAAGACATTAATAATCTGCTCAGTAATGATAACCAGGACCTGTAAAGCTGTACGTGTGCGTTCACTCCAAAAACTAGCTTTTAATGGAAAAATCCACCCTGACCTACTTCCCTATCAGTCCGAGATTTCACTTTCTTTTGTTATAATTTCTTTCATCTACATGTTGGTCTATTCTCATTGCTGTTAACAGATTCCTACATTACCCACAATGCAGTTCAACTACCTGCTGATAGTGGCAGCATTAGGATTTAGCCCTTGCTTCATCTCTACCTAAAGAGAGTCATCTCTGCCTATTAACTGCTATTATAACTGCACTAACATTGTCTTTATGTGGCCTCAGTGTGGCACACAACGGCTACCTTCTTACAGGAATAATAAAATTACATCAACCAACAATTAGCACCAGAATCCCTAAGAACATCGCAATTATCTCAATATAAACATATTTCATGTGTTTCAGGGTGGAGTTTTCCTTTAACAACACAATTCATATCCCAATGAGAGAAACTAAACACTACTGATGTATGCTTACTCTACTAAGTGGCTCGAATATGCGATCATACTGCGCCCTCAGACGGCTTGTTATGGAGATCTGAAAAGTCTGAATGTCAGAATTAGGTAATAGTCCTCTCTGGCCACAAAGATTCTCCTATGGAAAGTGGAAACGCACACAAACAGAAGACATTAGTATCCCATACCGTCACATATTCTCAAAATTACGATTCAAATAAATCTTACGGCCTCTCTCTTGAGGTTTGAGTTCATCTCGTCCATATTAGTGTCGGCATGGCCGTGCACAGATCGGCCGTGGATGTAGTAGCCAAAACAGCGTAGAGAAAGCAGCAGGACTGATACCTAAAACACACCCAATCATGAAAACTTAAATACTTTTACAATAATTGAGATGCAACTTAATTTGCTGCAGGACAGCAAGTCCCAGATTTACTAAGGTACCAATTTAAAGTATGAATATGTGTGTGATAAATCTGATAAAGGACACATGCAAAGTGCGTGTTGTGGGTGACTGAAAAAGAACAACTGCATAAAAGTGCAAGTAAGGGGAATTAACGATATTTATTTATTTTTATTTTTGCATGTGCTAGTTAGGAAGAGTAACTGAAACTTGCCTACCCTATGTGTGTAATTGCACATCAGCACAGATTAAAGGGGATGACATGTCAAAAACAGTTCAAACTATGATACAAATGCAAAATAAAAGTGTGCAGAGTTTAAAGAGAGCATGTGTTCTGATCAGGAAGAATGTGTAAGGAAAACAGGCCATAAAACTAACTATTAATTGTTGTAAAAAGTCATCCCAATGTATTTGCATATTTCCAAATTTTAGGTAGGCTCACCAGACAGTCATTGAAGCAAAATATGCTAGAATCACTAAGAACTTTATTAAGAACACTATACTAATACTGGGTAGGGCCTTCCTTGGCTCTCAAAACAGCCTCATTTCTGCATGGTATGGATTCCACAATTCCACAAGGGCAGTGGCGGCTTAGCGGTTATGACTCTGGTTACTGATCGGAAGGTCAGGGATTCCAGCCCGGCGCTGCCAAGCTGTCACTGTTGAACCCTTGAGCAAGGCCCTTAACCCTCTCTGCTCCAGGGGCACTGTATCATGGCTGAAGAAAAGAATTTCACTGTGCTATAACCAATAAAGACTCGTTATCATTATTCAGATTCTGGTCCATGTCGACATGATTGTATCATGCAATTCCTAGACTTTCATGCTGTGAATCTCCCATTCTGTCACATCCCAAAGGTGTTCTATTGGATTCAGATCCGGTGACTGGCAAGAGCACTGAAAAACATTGTCATGTTCATGCCTTTGCTTTGTGACATAAAGGTTATTGTGGCTATGAAGGGATGCACATGGTCAGCAACAATACTCAAAAAGGCTTGTGGCATTCAAGCGATCATTGACTGATATTAACAGGTGTTCCAAAGTGTGCCAAGAAAACATTCACACATGGACTGTCGACACAAGGTAGGTTGGGTCCATGGATTCATGCTGTTGGCATCAAATTCTAACGCTACTATCTGTGTTTCTCAGCAGAAATCGAGATTTTTGCAGTCTTTGACTGTTCAGTTTTGGTGAGCCTGTGCGCCCACTGCAGCCTCAGCTTTCTGTTCTTTGCTGACAAAAGTGGAACCCGACGTGGTCTTCTGCTGCTGTAGCCCATATATCTCAAGGTTCATTGTGATGTGCATTCTCAGATGTTTTTCTGCTCACCACAATTGTACAGAGTGCCTATCTGCGTTACTGTAGCCTTTCCGTCAGCTTGAACCAGTCTGGCCATTCTCCGTTCATCTCACTCATCAACAAGGTGTATTTGTCTGCAGAACTGCCGCTCACTGGATGTTTTTTCTCTATTGCGCCATTCTGAATAAACTCTAAAGACTGTTGTGCATGAAAAGGAGAGTTTCTAAAATACTAAAACCAGCCAGTCTGGCACCAACAATCATCCCATGGTCAGAATCACTGAAATCACATTTTTTCCATATTCTGATGGTTGATGTGAACGTGACCCGAAGCTGATGGCCCGTATCTGCATGATTTTATGCATTGCATTTCTGCCATGCGATTATCTGGTTAGATAATCACATGTATGAGTGGGTGTACAAGTGTTCCCAATAAAGTGCTTAGTGAGTATGTTGCTTATTGAAATACAGAATTCTCAGAATTCTCCCATGCACGTTGTTTGTGCATGTTATCAAGCTTGCATATGGTTTTATACATGAACATTTTAAAAATATGTTCAGTGTGCTTACATTCTCTCCACATTCATACAGATTAGAACTGTTATGTAGACTCACATTACTGATGGAACAGAGATCCACAAACTGGCGAATCTTGTCTTCCACAAAGCGCTCATAGAAAACTGAGAAAAAGATGATCTGGAGAAAAGAAACATATAACATAGCTCAATATGGTGAACCCTGGATATGTAAGGAATAAAACGAGACAGGATTACTGTTGTTTTTACTGCCGTGAAGTTGATTATTTTCAGAACATCCCAAAGTGTTTTATGCCATGTCTGCGCTTACACCTTCAATGACATTTTTAACCATTTCTAGTTTCTTTCAATGTTGTGAAATTCCAGCAAAAATGTTGCTGATATGGTGGATGATTAAATTTCATACCTTCCTTAATTTGTTAATCATTTATCCATTAGTTAATTCTTTAATATTCGTTAATCCGTCATTATATTCTACAGTCACACATTTTTGTTGGTAACCAGTAGTTTAGCACATCTGCTTTTAATTATTTAGGCTTGTGTGTGTGTGAGGATGTAGGTAGAGGTCCTTGAAGGCTTTATTTAAGGCATAGAGGGAGTCCTACTCTATCAGGACTTATTTAAGGCACCTGTACCGAAGGCGAATGAAGGTGTAGTCATGTCCTCTTCTCTAATATGATGGATGGAATAGACCTGGAAACTAAAGACGTGTAATTCTCATGTTCTTGATGTTATGTTAGATTTTTACTATGTACATCTTTACTTTCCTGTGAGTTAGGTGTTACAAAAGACACCATGTATTAGAACGAGTGCATTGATATAAACCTGCGATTTAAATTACAGCGGACACTACTATCAGAGCTACTTGCACAGAAAATTAAATTAAATAGAGCAACACACATCCATTAGTAAGTGTAATAAACTGATTTTCACTCGTTTTTGTAACTGTAATACTGAAGAGACAAGAAAACAACCGCAGCGTGTTCTCAGAGTTGTGAATACTACGGCTGCATTCCAAATTGAATATTACGGCATTTATGCTGTGCTGGTTTGTTTCACACACAAAAAAAATATGATTATGTTTCTTATTTTTCAGGAATGAAACATTTCATATTTTGTGATGCAGGCCTCATGCCCAGTGTTCCCCGGCTCTGAATCCATCACGACTCTGACCAGGATAAAGCGGATACACTGTATAAAATGACATCTTAGCAAGTGAAAATATAGTCACTTATCTAGTATTTCCTATTGAAATATTACCCAAAAAAAACAAAATATAACATTATTAAACCTATTTCTAAGCTAAAATATCTGCCTATAGTATAAGAAAATGTGAAGCTTAAAACGAGTAAAAATGTCTCAAAATAGGTTTAATAATCTTATATTTGGTTTATTGTAATCTTATAATGGGAAATACTAGACACATTTGACTATATTCAAGATATTTTCACTTGGTAAGATGTCAATTTTTGCAGTGTACTGAAGATGAATGAACGAATGAATGAATGAATAAAGGAAGTAATAATGTAACGTCACTTAACACCCCTACCATTTCCAATCCAAATTTTTTGTTACATTTTTGAGAAATAAAACTGCAAGTTTATGGCAAATCTGCACTTATATAGCGCTTTTTTTTTTAACCTTAGCGGTTCCAAAGCGCTTTACACTGGTTCTCATTCACCCATTCACACACACACACACACACACTCTCACACCAATGGTAGAAGACCTGCCATGCAAGGTGCTCTTGGGAGCAATTTGGGGTTCAGTGTCTTGCCCAAGGACACTTTGGCATCTGGAGTCACGTGGGCCGGGAATCGAACCACCAACCCATAGGATTTGTGGACAACCCTCTCTACCACTTAAGCCACAGCCACCCAATCTATCTTATTTCGATAGTATGAACACAGCATAAGCAAAACAGACCATTTAAAATATGGCAGGATATTCTGTGAAATCCTGAATCATAAAACACAAGATTTCATGTTCAATTTTTTTGTTGTTGTGATTTTTGAAGTTCAGTTAATGGTTTAGTAGGCTATGTTATATTGTAGGTGTGTGCGAGAGGTGTCTTGTCAGTTCCATAGAGGAAAAAAAAAATTCTGGTGTGTGGGTACCTGTATAAAACCAATGCAAAGCCACACAGCAGTTGCCACACCGTAGCGCAGTATGCGGCTGTAGGCGGGTATGTATCCCTCGTCTGAGCGCTGAAGCTCCGAAGAAGGGTCTCTCAATGCAAGGCTGGAGAAACTCACCACCTGTCAACACCCCCACACACAAACTCTAACCATGCACATACACATACATCCAGGGCACAGCGTGCAGAGCAGCTCACCTCCAGGAAGAAGAGCACAGAGATGATCTGGAAGGTGGGGTTGATCTTACGGATGGTCTGGATCTCATTCCATTCATTAGCCACAAAGTACGTTCTCCAGATGCTGACTGTAGGTGCTGGGGTCTTTCCTTCACCACACCCTGAAAACATGCGCATATGTACAATACTGTAGCTGCTGTATCACTTAAGCCGCAGGTTTCATTTTGCTAAAAGAAAATTAAGCCCAGTAAAACATTGTGCGAAAGACACAAATCTGAATTATTGCACACTTGCTAAACCAGAGGTCTTAAAGCTCCATTAGCCTCACAGCTAAGTTGATAACTGTTTAATTAAGAAGACAAGAGAACTGGAGCATAACATTGTCACAGCATTACAAGAAAGATGATAAGAATAACCTTCTACAGATTTATTGGACTTGCCACCGCGAGGTCTCTCCCAGTCTATAAAGAATATATCCACTGACATCTGCAACCACAACTCATGAAGGAACTGCACCGCCTGAAGAATATGAAAGACAATCGAAATTACACAGTTAACGTATGCAGCTGAGTTTCAGAAATGTATACTGCTGGTAATTTACACAGCTGAGATTCAGAAACTTATCCAAATCGTATTTTTTTTCTGTGCACTACTGAAAAACAAGTGCAAACGATTAGCCACTCTTGCATAATGCATAAAGAGAAACTATCTTCAAAGAAATATCTGGTGTTAATTGGAGTTTGCATGGTTTAAATATTCTTCACTGTTGTATAAATTACAGTCGAATACAAATAAATTATTTAGAATGAAAATCTGCTCTAAACCAATACAAATACAGATATGAATATGAAGTGCACTTTATTTTTTTAGAAAGCTACAAGAAATGGTCACAGGCTATCTCGGTTGACACTTCAGGGGTACATCGAGACTGGGATCCCGCAGAACAGAAAAAGCTAAAGCAAGCATTCAGATATAAAGCTTGTGGGATGTTCATTAACAAGAACGTGTGGTGCGAGAGTATTTAGTTTAAATCTAAGTCAGTGTGGCAGAAGTTTAAATAATGCTACTAGTCTGTTTACATTTGGGAGCATAGAACCAACTGAATTCATGAGAAAATATGACCGAAATTGAACTGGAGTGATGTAGCTGAGGTTGATGAATCGTCAGAGCCCGAATTCACACACCATTGTGTCCAGGGACATAGTGGAGGGGTTCATATTTAATAATAATAATAATAATAATAATAATAATAATAATAATAATAATTATTATTATTATTATTATTATTATTATTATTTCAGGTTTAAATCAAAATACAAATTCAGATATCTGGAGCACTAAACAGATAACTACAGAAAGTGGAATTGCGTTACACACCTATTATATATTACCTTAAGTGCAAAAGCACATCCAACATATATCACAAAACTGTCCTCTTGAGCTGGTAATGGCAACAATACAGACACAAATTGCTGAGCCTGTAAGACAGAAGGAAAAAAAAAGCTAACTACTTAATCAGAATTTCCTACACAGCGTGGACAAAATATAGAACAAAAATATCAGAAGAGCAAAAAAGAGAAAAATACACACTTGTTGATATTATCATTATACTGTATAGAGTGTATACATCTACAATGTAGAGTCTGTATATACTCTTATTCCAACTGTGTACCACATTTTATACCAAAGCTTTAAAACATCTTTTAAATGAAATAAAAAATAAAATAAAAAACTTCTGCAAGTGTAAAGAACATCTCTATAAATAATGCAGTGTTTACAGTGTTAATATTATTCGTTATGTTATAGTTACAGTTAATAAAGCACTGACAAAGTTCGGCCAATTTGGCCTTTTTTCATATTAGAGATCAACCCAATATACAAAATTCTAATCAGGTAATTCAGTAATTATTGAGCAAAAAACACTGACCTTATATAAAATGAGCCAGTACAGACCAGTTCCCACGGTGATGAAGAAGAAAACATTTGCCAAATCTCCAGCATAGAACAGCAGGAACTTCAAAATGGTCTGAATGAAATAGAGGTAATAATAATAATAATAATAACAATAATAATAACCAACAATAGTAAGAATTTTGTTTACACATGTCAATACAATACAAAATCACCAAAAATGAGAAAATTAAAAAAGGTTTGGAAAAAAAGGTTAAAAAAAATAAACATGAGAGTTTTAGCATTTAGACACCATTATTAATTTTAATCAGTCATGCCATTTATTATTCTCATGCTTTAAAACACTTCTGCATTTGAGCTGTGACTAAAAGTTCACTAAAGAAAATCTGCCCAAAACAAATGCATATTAATATTTATAATTAACATGTAATGTCCATCTTCAGTGATGTCCAAGATTTATTTTGTAAAGAAATTCAGTAAAAAAAATAAATAAATAAATAAAGTGGTTAGAATGTACAGTACATAAGGGGATGGATAAGTGCATACAATGAGCTAAGCCTCACTGAACACAAATGTATAAATGACCTCAAAACTTGCTATTGGGTAGTTTTTCACACATTTGGTTAGATAGGAAGGGAGACCAGTAGCGCGACAAGGCCGAAACAGAACTCAAACTACACTCCCGTATTTCTACATCTGAAGAATTATTGCAAACAGAATTCATCTGCTGTGAAGATCCTATCTCCAGACTTATCCGTCCACCTTTTGCATTTGACTGAAGTGTTATTCTGGTATAAAAGACAACACATGCTACTATCGGTGTTAATTCTAATTGCCCGAGCCAAGTTTCTACTGTAACGACTGCATCATATACCTGCATTGCATTCTAGAACTCTCTCCACTACTTCTACATTGGAGTTCTCATGAATGTGGTTTCAAATAATCCATACGTTTTGGATAGCTTTTTGTTTTTTTAAATGAAACCCCATGTGACAGTATTAATCCCTTCTTTTAGTGTGTACATATGTATGTATGTATGTGTGTGTGTGGGTGTGTGTGCGTGCTTGCCTGTATGTCAATGAGAGGGGATGCAATCCTTCTTTTCCAGCTTGCCGTCTTTAATAGAGTGTACACAACAGCCACTCCACCCAACACACCCAGAGCAATCTGGACAACATGCACATCATAATGATCATTATAAAAAATTTTTTTTATCAGTTTGAAAAAAGCCAAACATATACTCATTTTAACACTCACATCAGTTTTAACTCGAGCTTCGTTCTGATCCATCTCATACTCCAAAGAGAATGATATCTAAATACACATATGTAAAGGTTAGCATCTGTACACACATGCACGCAAATACTCAATATTTACTTTATGTATACCTACAGCTACAGTTTGCTTGGCCTGGTCAGTGATGAGAATATCAGAGTAGGACACAGTCATCAGAGGAGGGTACACCTGACCTTTCTGGGTGTTTGGCACAAGCTGGAAACTACAAGCCACACAACACTATTAAGAACATGAAGCATCACAATTAACATTGTGTGCTGATGGGTGTGAATATCGCATGCATTTGACCTCATTTTCAAGTTACTGGCCACACGAATAACTCTGGGGGTGGAATTCACACTCTTTTCTCTGCCACTTAAAGTGTCTATCATCATCAGCCTTCGGGTCAGGTACCAGCTATTCATGTTAGAGGCTAGGACACACACACAAACACACGCACAGACACACACAAGATGCAGATTAGGACAAAAAACAGTGGCGTTAATCAAGTAGTGTTAATATAATAACTTGGCACTTGCACTGGGAAAGTTCTGTGTATTCAGAGTCGGCTTACGCAGGTGCTTATGTTGATTTTCTGGAGGGCCCATTCAGCTTATTAAAATTGCCTGCATGACACTCTAAGCTGTGAGGTTATCAGTTTGTTCTTGAATAGAAGCGTTTGAGAAGGGCTTTTTTTTTTTTGGTGCGTGTTTAGACCATCACCTTTAAAGACAAGCTGTTGCCCTCAAAGCCCCAAAAATCAGGGGACAGAAAATACAGAATGATAAAGCAGACAGCTTTTTACCCCCACTGGTGTCAAGTGCAACACGATGTAACTTAAAAGCAAGAAAGAAAATAAAAATCTGGTTTACACTAACACAATTATACACAGCGGATATAAAAAATTTACACACTCCTGTTTTAATATGTTATATAGCAACCAACAAAATTCAATTGAAAAACCAAACAGAAACGTGAAATCTGCTGTTGAGAGGTGTAGCAGAAGTGTGCCGAGATTGTAAATTGTGCCCATAATTTTATCTCGCCAAAAGATAGTAACATAAGGTCATGTAATGTGCATGCATGAGCTAGACTAATAAAAGAATGCCCATGGTTTGGTTAATTTCATGCACTCTTCTGTAAAGAAAACATACCAACAGTTTAAAGGATAAGCTGACCAAGCACTCATGTTGGTATGGTTACAGCTCACTTTTAGTAAGTGTAGTTCATCCATAATTTCATCCATATAAAATTTGTTCACCAAGATAAGCATTCACAGTAAAATCCCTAGCGTTGAATTAACACCCAGAGTGCTTATTTGAGTCCAATGGACTTATAGAAACACTGTAGGGTGTAAATTCAACACTGTGGGTGTTAAATCAACACTGGTAATTTTGCTGAGTTGTCTCTGATTAAGATGCTGTCTCATATGAGCTTCTGGGAGAACTAGCTAGTGGCTGGAGGGTGGAAGGAAAAAATCTAGAACTATAATCAAAGAATTTTGCTCAGATTTTAACCTGAGGCACTCTTTAAAAAGTAAGGTAGCCTGTTTTGACAAAACATAAACTCAGCGTAAAGATAATATAATAAAGGGTGCAACAGAAAAGCGTCCGGAAATCGCAAGTTTCGAATCCCAACAATGCCGCAGCCATCCGTGGCCAGGGGTCCAAGAGAGCCAAATTGGCTGCACCAATTTTACATACTCTCTCTCCCTTATCAATTTACAGCAGCACAAATCAAACATGGGCATCTGTGAGCTCATTCATGCAGAAGGGGGGCGGATCACACTTTCGTGATTACTCTTTTGTGATCGAATAAGCAGCAGTTCAAAAAAATGTGTTTGACGACTTCGTATGTAAGTCAGAGGAAACACGATAGCCATCTCCATTCAGGATTGGTAGCGGTCATATGACAGGGGATAGGGGAGAGCTGGCTGGTGGGTGGGAATTGGCCAAAACTAAATCAAAGAGAAAAATAAAAGTAATAATGAAAGTAAAGGCTTCTAATATATATATTTTTTTTATATATATATATATATATATATATATATATATATTATATATATATATATATATATATATATATATATATATATATATATATATATATATATATATATATATATATATATATATATACATACACATACATACATACATACATATATATATTTGTAAAAAGATGAAAGTGTTATTAAAATGACAGCATTATTAAATGCTAAAGTAAAAAGAGCCCTTTTTAAAACTTTAAATGAAGAAAAATAGAGGGAACCTGCTTTATACCTGCTAAGTTGAGGAATTTGTGGTGCATAAAAATAAATGACGGCTCACTTTTGTGCTTTGCTCTTGGAATGTCACTAATGCCGTACTGAACCTTAAAACTCTGAACATTACAATCTGGAGCATTGTTCATAATATATTGCCTTTCCAACATTAATGCCTCGTAACATCGAAATTGTAGCTCTATTATATGTTACCTTGGTTGACAAACTGGCCATTGAACTGCAGAATGAGGTTGAGAATGGGCACAGCGAGGAGGCGCTCATCTCCCGCAGTGTTCTGCTGCACCAGGAAGATGTCATAAAACAGAGGCTCCGAATAAGCAGCCAGGAGATCCGACACTGAGAGGACACACTGAGAAGAAAGAACGTGAGCGGCAAAAACACATACTCCTAACTGCATACACATGCACGTGCGGTACTCACATTTTGATTGTAGGCCGTCCCAAATGTGAAAGCAGCCTGCTGTCTAGTTAAGGTATCTGGACAAAGCTGCAAATACATAAATAAGTAAATAAATAAATTCCCATGAAGCCATTAAAGCACTTAGTATCAGAATAAGCAAATTTACATGAGGATTTACCATTAGATGTTTATCATACATCAAAAGGCATAAATTGAGATGGAAAGACAAAATTTATAGTATATAGTTTCTCTCATCTCTCATCATATCACATAACTAAACTTTCTTAAACAAAAGTGGAATACTAAATGGCTCCCTATTAGGCCTGAATTAAATGGATAAAAATATCATACAGCAAATAGTTAGTTGCATATTGGGCATATTGGCATAAACTCATATTCAGAGTTTGCAAAATAAACTGCCAACTGAAGTACAAATATTAAGTCAATATCAATGTGGAGCAGTCAGAGACCAGTTATACATATACTTAAGTCAATTTTCTGGGCTGCACATTCAAATTTTTACAAATGAAAATAAAAAAAACTTCAAGTGAGAAAGAGCCAATATGAACGAACCGCAGCTTTACCGCTGAACATATTTCCTCATACATTGTCTTGTGGCTTTCGCTTTATTTTGTCATTCTCAAATCAGTGGTTTGCCTGAAATCTTCAATTCACGAGGTGTGTATAAACCACAGCGCTGGTTTACCTGCAGGTTGCTTCTGCCTACATTCTCCCATCTTATAAACTCTCCTCGAACGGTGTACACTGCAGCCCGCAGCTGTATGTTTGTGTTCTGCGGGGACACACACAAACACACAAGGAAATATTTCAATTATTTCATTAGTTCATCCTAAACACAAAATAATGAACTATATTACTGAAAGCATTGCAAAGAATTAACATGTGTTAGGACCATACAAGAGTGAAAAGAAGGTCTTTTAATTCCTCTATAAAAAAAAAATTAAAAAATAGAGGCCTATTGTTTTTTTTTGTTATTCTTTTGTTATTCTGTTATTCTAATCTAGTGAAATAAAATACAAACCACATGAGAAGTAACGGTCACAAAAAGCAGGCTTCTAGTCTAAAATTGGATCATTAACATATCAGATTAAATTCTACAATAAATTACAGACATTAGATCATTTTTTCCATCAGATATGGAAGATATCTCTGCTAGCATCTAATACTGTTCCAAACCGCAAGCTTTCTATATTTGAGACTGAAATGGAAAAAGGATTTTCTACAGGCGGATATTTCATTAATGACAGAAAATGACATCATGGGGTTTCCCATTAGCTGTTTTTTTTCAAATATTTTCAAAATTCATGTAAAATTTTTTGTTGTTGTTGAAAAGAAAAGAAAAAAAAAACACCCAAACACCGGAAAAGAATTACCCAAGCTTGTGTGCGGATTAAAAAGACGAGTTGTGATAAAGAGAGCAAATGGTTTTTCAAGTGGCGGGTGGGGGAAAACCCATAAACCCACCAGATTATGCTATAGCTGAAAAATTTTAAGAGGTCATGTTAGGTAAATGAGGAGCCTGTTTGATAAATGCTGCTGTAAAACCAGTAAAGATGATGTTTTAATTGCTAAATTGCTTTCTAACCCATTATGCATCTATGCCTACTGCTTCTAATTTTATTTTTTAAAAATGATCATCGGGGGAAAGACACTTCAGTAGAATCTTAGAAATATTTAGATTAATTTCAGAATTTCTTAGTATTTCATACCTCCCTCTTTTGCTTTAATGACAACATAAACTTGAGATGGAATGCACTCCACAAGTTTGTGTAAAACCTGACGATCCATGTTAGATCAAATTGACTGCTGTGCTATCTGAACATGTGCTTCAATGGAAGCGATACGGCTCAAGGAAAATCTGACTCTTTGTATAAAAGATTTAACATGGTCAATCAAAATTTTAATTGTGACTTAGAAATATTGCTGATTACTGAATATTGAATATATATTACACTATGACATTTGCTTTCTTTGTTTTAGGTTTATTTCCATTCATCCATCCATTTTCCATGCCGCTTATACACAGGGTTGTGGGGGACCCAGGGCGCTCGGGGTACAAGGCAGGGGACACCCTGGTGCCAACTCATCGCAGAGCACAATCACACACACACACATTCACACACCCATCCACACGATACAGACAATCTGGAAATGTTAATCAGCCTACAACGTATATCTTTGGACTGGGGGAGGAAACCGGAGTACCTGGAGGAAACCCCTGAAGTACAGGGAGAACATGCAAGCTCCATGCACACCGGAGGTGCGAGGCAAACACGCTAACCACTGATCCACCATACCCCCTGTTTATTTCGAGTCTTTAAAAAAAAACAAAGAAAAAAAAAACAAAACAGAGTCACTTATCCAGGGCGACTTACATTTATCTAATTTATACAACTGAGCAGTTGAGGGTTAAGGGCCTTGCTCAAGGGACCAGCAATGGCAGCTTGGAACGGCTGGGATTTGAATTTACGACCTTCCGATCAACAGTCCAATGTCTTAATGACCACTGACCCCTATTTTTCCTCAATTTTGTTAACAAAAGCAATCTCAAACGCGTCACAGGTAGCCTGACTGGTATAAAGTGGTTACTGAAGATGAATGAACATCAAACATTAAATCTTTCCATTACAATGAAGAACACTGCATTGCAATTTTGTTTCAAACACTGATTAATGTGATTATAAAAAATCTAATCGTAGGCACAAAACCTGCCTAATTAGCATTATCCTCAGCATTGTGCATGTTAATACTGTCATAAAAATGCCCTGTCATAATTCTCCAAAAATGTAATTAAATGTTGTAATGAATAATAAATCATGATATCAGAAAAGGAGAGTCTCTCTCTCTCTGAAGACAAGTGAAGAATGAACATTGAAAATCGGTATCACAAATATGCTATATGGCCAAAAGTTTGTGGACACTTGACCATCACACCCATATGTGCTTTCTGAACATCCCATTACATGTTCCCTTTTGCTGATATAACAATCTCCACTCTTCTGGGAAGGCTTTCCATTAGATTTCGTAGTGTGGCTGTGGGGATTTGTGCTCATTTAGCCAGAAGCGCATTAGTGAGGTCAGGCACCAATGTCGGTGAGGAGGCCTGGGGATGCAGTCGGCATTCAAGTTCATCCCAAACGTGTTCAGTGGGGTTGAGATCAGGGCTCTCTGCAGGACACTCAAGTTCTCCCACTCCAAACTAGACAAATCATGTCTATATGGAGCTTGCTTTGTGCACAGGGGCACTGCCATGCTGGAACATGTTTGGGCCTCTTAGTTCCGGTGAAGGGAAATTGTAATGCTACAGCATGCAAAGACATCATATACAATTGCGTGCTTCCAACTTTGTGGCAACAGTTTGGGGAAGAACAACATATGGGTGTGATGGTCAGGTGGACACAAACTACAATAAAACATCAATCAAAATGTCATGCAATAAAGGCATTCCACCATGCCAAATTAAATCAATTTCAGATAGCTCAAATTGTCTCAGGAAAAAGTGCAAAAGCATACATGAACATACAGTACACAACAAATACATGCCTACCTTGTTTGTGCCTTTAAAGCTGAAGCCTACAGGTAGTGGTTCAGTCTGCAGAACTCTTGATGCCAATCCTGGCTGTTCTCCATAATACAACCAGGGCAGGTTAATCCTCCTGTAGGTGCAACACACAAACACAAAATTCAAAATCCAACATTTTTTTGTGCCACAAAATGCAAGCACTGATTATCAGAACTTTCATCAACAGTCTCAAATAAGATGAAGAAATGGGTGCAACAATACGGAGTATCGGAGCTTTTGATATGCCTGCATATATGTGAGGTGTTAAACATTTAACTTTCAACAACCACACATTCCTACCTCTGAAAAAGTAAGTTTAAAAACACATTTCTCCTGACTCTTTCAAGGGGATCCTTCGCTAAAGACACATTGGTTGTGGATCTGTCACTGAGTTTTGGTCAGTGAGGTAATTGAAGACAAGATTAAGAGTTAAAGAACTGCTCTGTTCAATTCCCGATTTCCCAACACCAACCAGACATGGAACTGCTTCCATACCAGAACTAGCTTGAATTTCATAGGTGTAATAAGACAGTGTCAGAAAAAGGACAGGACCTCAATCCCTGTGAATGGTACAGTATCAGAGGGTTTACAAGAGCCTGTTCCCATATCATTTGGGTTGAGAAGTGGGATGGACAGATTCAGGATGGAAGCTTTCATGGAAAGATCTAAACAGATTGTGGCTGAACCGTCTTTTTTTTTTTTTTTAATAGATTACCTCATTTCTTAAACATGTTCACTATGCTTAGTTTGAGTGCATGAAGGGTGAACTAGTCATGACATCTTGTGACCTTCGACCCACAACTTTCAGTGGATCACACTGTTCGGTTTTGTCACTCTGTCTTTGTCACTAGCAGATTAGCTTGAGCTAACAGCAATGACCATGGTCAGCAGGAAGACAGAACTGGAAAATTCCCACAAATCTTTAACGTCTGGTGTATGTGAGTACTTTGGTAATCTACTAATATACGACGCTAATGACCAGTGAGAGGCCCATGTCACAGTTTTGGATCAGCACAGACAGAGAACAGCACTGACAAAAAAGGAAGGATGTATTTTCACTTCCTTATCTCTAGGAGAAGTGAATTGCTCTCTCTGGGGTCATAAAGAAGGCATGGGCGACATGAGGTCACCCAGATAATGGACCATCCGTCCCTACACAAAAAAAAGAGAAGCTTCATTTTGGCAGTAATGTCAACATTTAACTTTGTCATCACACACACACACACACACACACACACACACACACACACACCCATGTACATACACACACATACATACATACATACATACATACACCCGTGGCTACACTGTAGCTATATTATCATTCAAGAAATTGAATGATATGAAATAAAAATGCTGTATAAATCATATTTCACATATACCTGACAAAGTAACAAGTATATCATAATACATCGGTGTGTCATTGTAGACAACTGAAACTGGACAATCCATGATATTTATTATTTAAATGCATCCATATTTGGGTCTTGGTACTTTGGGTTCATTGTCGTGTCTTATACTGACACAGAAACATTAATTAAAATAAATAAGTGTAATGCAATGCAATGGAATCCAGGAGTGATTTTGGCATGCAAGGGTGGTGTGGATCTTTATGTGATGATGCAGAAAAGGTGTTATATAACAGTTGGCACCCTCAGGATGTTAGCGAGTTATTGTTTAATTGATAAATGTATGAATTAAAAGTAAAAAATTAAAGTAATGCGATTTGATTAAAATGTTCAGGAGTGTGGGTCAGAGAGACCATGGGAATTAAATCTCCTCATTTACATTGTGTCTAACCAAAATATTCCTTTGTTATCAGTCTAATCCTAATTTCATGTTGAACAATGTGGGGATTTCAAAACAGGGTGATTTTTCAGTAAATATATTTCCAATGAGGCTATTCATATGAAAATTTCACCAGACATCAATATTAACTCAAGAAATCCGGAAATATAAAGAATTCACAACATTAAAGTCCATAAATGAAGTTATGAGTAATAAAGTGGAATGACACAGGAAAAAAGTATTGAACATGCTAACTGAAATATATTTAATACTTAGTGGAGAAGCCTTTGTTTGTAATGACAGCATCAAGATGCTTCCTGTATGAAGATATTAATGGGCCGCAGTATTCCGGTGTGATTTCGACCCATTTTTCTAAACGTATTGTCTTTAAATCTTGTTCAATTGGATTCCAGTCAGGTGATAGACTGGGCCATTCTAACACCTTTATTTTTTTTCTCTGAAACCAATTGAATTTCCTTTGCTGTATGCTTTGGATAAATAAAACAGCTGAACTCATGAAGACTGGATTCAGATGAACAATCAGCAAATAAAATGGCTGATACCAGGAGCACAAGATGAAGCTTGCACTGAGGTTCCGTTGGTTACAATGTCCTTATATACATTTCATGCATGGCAACATATCCAACTTTAATCAATCACACATGGTTCCCCTTTTTGCACATCCAATCACAATCTTCCACATGTATCCCAGTTGCATAATTTCCCATTATCTCCATCAGACCTTAAGTGTACTTATTTAGTGCAGCCCTGCATTTCCCATGATGTTTTTCCTGGTTTGTTTCTTACGTCACTTGCGTCATTACACTAAGGGGCCTATATGTTCTCGTACCATTCACGTTCTCTTCATTTACCCTTGAGGCCTTTTCCACCACGAATGAGTGAATTAGCTTTTCTAAAACAGCTGCTTTTCTGCTGTGTGCCTGCACCACAAGTGGGTAAGTGGATTTTCCATATTATCTGTTTCTGTGCTGTGTACTTATGGGACCTCTATTTATATTACTATGTGTCTTTGGTCAGACTCGTATTCTTAACAGTTTTTCATGTTCCATGTGTTTTATCTGTGGCTAGAAGTAAGGTCAAACACCATCAATCCTGGTTCTTCCAAGAGGAATTCTGGGAATCCCCAGAATTGGCCTCCCATGAAGAAGGAAAGAACTGATGCATCTACTCAAACATGCTTTAAAGTGTTCAGGTACACAGACTCCCAGGTACCCTTCTAAGCCACGCAGATTCCCTGGAAGGTTAACAAGAAAATGATGTGTCCTATGAAATCTTGTGTGAAACCATTTCTTGTATAAAAAAATGTAATGTTCTTTTGTGTATCTTTTTGTCAATGCACAAATCTTACTTTAAACTAGTTTCTGTGTGTGTGTGTTCTCTTATTAGATTGACTGCTCATGTGTGTGTGTCCTCTTATCAGTACATCTGTCATGGGGCCCCTCTGCTCTCGTTCTCCTGCACACACACATACTGCTCAAACAGTACACCTTACAGTCTCCCTTACATTCAGCCGTTTTCAAATGTGAGGTGAAATTTTAATTCTTTATATTTTATTATTCTAAATCCCTACATCATTTCCCACACCCATAAATTGGGGGAACTTAAAAGATCTTGGGAGAATCTAACATCAGATCTCCAGAGAGACTACATCAATCTCTCAGTTTCAGGCTACGGGTCTGTTCCATTCATCCCATTGATTGTGTAACTTTTACACATTAATTATAAATTAGTATCCATGTTCTACTTGTAGTCTTGGATGTAGTATAATAAACATTTGTAATTGTTTTATCCTTAAAGTACTCAGTGATACGACACAGTAAATAATGAATAAGTTGTATTAATAATGGTTTGAGTAGATCAAAGTAATAGAAAGTTAGACAAATAAATATACTGTAAAAGCTAATACTTTAAAGTACTATTAAACCACTGACAAGTAAATATAAAAGGGGTTTTCCTGCGGTAGCAGAATAATTGCTTAATTAATGCCTCAGATGCAGTAACGTCACTTTCCAGCGGAAAGCTTAGTATTATAAAACTGGGTGTATTAAATCTTTGATTGAACACTGAGATATGATGTTTCCAACATTTTAACTAAAAGTTTGATTCTCCTTTTTACTTCCATGGTGAAAAAAACATGCAGGTAGGAAGACCGCATACTCTAAATTGCCCCTAGGTGTGAATGAGTGTGTGAATATGATCTGCGATGGCCTGGTGTTCCACCCTGGGAAAATTCACCCACCTGGCTCACGGGGATAGACTCTGGATTCATTGCAACCCTGATCAGGATAAAGTGGTTACTAAAGTTGAAGAGACGAGTCAGATATTTGGAGAGTGGTGGATTAATTTCTCTGTTTGCATATGTGTGTACCAGTATGGGTTGTCCTGGTTGTTGCCCTGAGCCGCTGTTGCTCTGTAGATAGTGTAGTACAGGCCGCAGGCATCGGTGCTGATAGTGCTTGACTGCATGTTCATCACACACATGTTCCCCAGAGCCTGGCATGCTGTCCGATTAGTGAACAACTACGAGACAAGGGAAAACCCAATGTTAATCCAGTCAAGCATACACATGCAAACACACTTACACAAGTGACGACAAGTCAGTCATTTCAAAAGTGAATTTATCTCCATGTTTCAGAGAGCATTTTGCATTTGTAGAACATGAGCTGGAGCTGTTCTCCTAAATGTCACTTAAGAGACCCTGGTATTATGGACGATGGTTACTAGGTACACAGATATGACTTGTACATTTATTTTCTATATATGTGAGCAATAAAGAATCACAATTTATACAACAGCAGCAAGCTTCATGCCAACAACATCACAAACAAAGCATGAAATATGATTTTCTCAATTCTGTGCAAATTAGGTATGATTTGGTAAAGTGACAAATCCAAATGAGCGCATTGAATAATTCTGTGGATCAATCATACAACTGTGGCCCCATACAAAACTGGAAGAAAATCGTATAATCGTCGTTTCATCTTATTCTGTTATATACAACCTTTCATTAAATGTGTACCAAGACATTATGAAGAAAAATAAAGATTGAAAGGAAGTAGAAGAGATTAATGGTGCCTCTGGTGATTGCAGATAGATGTATATGTAATAGAGTTAGCTTGCTTTCCCAATCTACAAATATAACTAGCACAAAGCCTAACACATAACATGTAAACTTTTAAACAACAGTAGCTACTACTGTTTCTCCATGGAATAAAAAAGTAAAAAATTTCAACGCTGGGCAGTGTATGTCCATGAGTAACAACAGTAGCAGTCAAACTACAAGAAACTACTACAACCTGCAAGTAGAGACAAACTACTAGAGACATGAGTAC
The DNA here is from genome assembly GCF_023375685.1 of Ictalurus furcatus. Classification (NCBI taxonomy): domain Eukaryota; kingdom Metazoa; phylum Chordata; class Actinopteri; order Siluriformes; family Ictaluridae; genus Ictalurus; species Ictalurus furcatus. The sequence continues at coordinate 14,141,148 of NC_071277.1, read as the reverse complement.
CTTGTTATTTGTGTGAACGTAGGGTGAGTAACAAAGGAGTGCAGGTTTAGGGCCTGCTTTTATTGCTAAAATGTTTTTTGAGTTACCGGTGGGGGGAAAAAAAAACTGAAAATAAGAGTCGGAAAATGAGATTCTCACAAACCTCCAGTTAGGAGCTAATTTTAGCCTCAAGAACTTTTTAGGCCCCAGAAAATGCTCATGAAAATGTATGTATGCATGAAGGAATGGAAATGGCCTAATAGCTAACCATATTAAAAGGCATGAGGGTTGGCAGGTTCTCTCTAAAACTGAGAAAACCATACAGCATACTTCCCAGACCACAAACTTTAAATGCAGCTTCTCGTATCTCAAAATAAATTGTTTCAGATTTTCAAATAAATTACAACATAAAACAAAGGCGACCTGAATAAACACACAATAGAGGGTTTTTTTTTATTATTATTACTATTGAAGCAAATTAAAAAAAAAAAAGTCATCCAACAGTAAAGCTGGATAAATTTTGCTGCTTAAATAAAAATTTAAAAAATAAATGAAAACTGTATCGTTTTATGTTGTATTTAATTTGAAGATCGACAACAATTTATTTTGAGATATAAACAAAAAACAGAAGAAATTAGGATGGGGCCCACATACTTTTTCACAGCACTGTATTTCAATCCTTTTCAATTTTCAGAAATTTTCAATTCCTCATCATTTCTGGAATTTCTTTCAACTTTGCCATAGTGTGTTACTGGGTAAGACCTTTTAATCACCGTCATGATGTTGAAAAAGTTCTATTTAAGTGTCGATTTGATTGAACAGGGTTTGCAGTAATCAGGCCTGGTTGCGGCTGTCTAGTCCAGCTGAGCCCCATGATGAATGCAATTTCATAGATTTGTAATTGCAGGCCCAGTTGGTATTGGATACCTTTTTTTTGCTTCAATAAATAACATTATCATTTAAAAACTGTATTTTGTTTTTACTCAGGTTGCCTTTGGTTTATCTAAGATTTTGTTTTAATTTCTGAAAGAATTTAGTCTGAGATTTACACAAAAACAGAAGAAATCATGACAGGGGCAAATACTTTTTTACAGCACTGTACAAGGGCAAGAGAGAAATAGTTTGTATATAATGTAACCTTATTTTTGACAGGTATAGGTCAAAGGTCAAAAAGATACATATTCTTACTCTCTATATCTAGGTCAAAGGTCATGATCATAAAATATATTTATAGTTATGTTAAATCGGGATCACATACATTCCTGACACAAATGTTACCATACCTGGTACGGCCATATGTATTCCAGACACCCACACACATTGCACACATGTTCTTTCTTTTCACATAGAATATGAAACACTCTGAGGTAGGTCATAAAAATATATATAGTTATGTTAAATCTGGATCACATACATTCCTGACACAAACGTTACCATACCTGGTACGGCCATATGTATTCCACCCACACACGTTGCACACATGTTCTTTCTAACACTCTGTGGTAGGTCATAAAATATATTTATAGTTATGTTAAATCGGGATTACATACATTCCTGACACAAACGTTACCATACCTGGTACGGCCATATGTATTCCACACACATTGCACATGTTCTTTCTAACACTCTGAGGTAGGTCATAAAAATATATATAGTTATGTTAAATCTGGATCACATACATTCCTGACACAAACGTTACCATATATGGTACGGCCATATGTATTCCAGACACCCACACACGTTTCACATGTTCTTTCTAACACTCTGAGGTAGGTCATAAAAATATATATAGTTATGTTAAATTGGGTTCCCATCCATTCCTGACACAAATGTTACTATACATGGAATGGCCAAGTAGGTTCCCATCCGTTACGGATAAACACAGACACACGTTGCACACATGTTCTTTCTAACACTCTGAGGTAGATCATAAAAAATATATAGTTATGTTAAATCGGGTTCCCATACATTCCAGACACAAATGTACATGGTATGGCCATGTGTATTACACACACACATCCAAACAAAAATATGACACACACAAACACACTTTATTTTCACATTATTTAAAAGGAATTTAAGTGTTATGTACTAAATTACCATAATTATGAACACAAGTTGTTAAGTTGACAATCATTTTTAAAATTACGTTTCTCCATCTAGATTGTCTGCAGTAGAATGCAGTCTTTTAAACCAGGAAAAATGACTGCCTTTAAGTTGTATAACAATAGTAAGTAAAATCTAGTGTGATTTACATTACAAATCTCATACGTAACATCTCTGCAGGATTTAAAGACGTTAAAGCACTGAATGAAATGAGCAATATAGACAAAAAAGAAACACTCTGTGTCTACTACTGCTAAATATGACTAGCATTAGCTACGTGTAGTAGTGCAAAATAGTCCATCAAATGTATTAGCAGGTGTAGCCTATACACGAGTCCACTATTGGTCATATCACAATTGAGAACATGCCCCAAATTCATTGCTTTAGTAGAATTTAATTGTAAGTGAAATGATACTCACATTGTAATGTCCTTAGTATTTGTTCAGTCTACAGGTCCTCTAACACTCTGTTAAATGAATAAATGTAAATGTACTACAACGTAAATTTTGTTTTAAATCAATTAATGCAGAAATTACACACAATATTAAGTTGATGTAATTATCAACATTATTATGTCAACACAACTCATCAAAATAATGTGTACAACTTTAAATATTTAATTAATTCAGTAAATTAGAATTTTTATCTTGCAACCACACATTAAATTTAGATTGTGGGGTTTGTTTTGTATAGCTCCGCTGTTAGAAAATACATGATGGTTGAATGTGAACATAAATGAGCAGAATGTAAGCTTGTGAAATAAATGAAACTTTATTGATTGCACTTTTGAGAAATTGGCATGAGTTTGAATAAAAATTTACTGAAATAAATACTCTAAAACATTGATATACCCGAAGAAATGTAAAAAAAAAAATTTTCAGCCATTTTCACTGAAATATTTCAGAGATTTTTTTTTTTTTTTTTACACTAGTTTACACTAAATGTCTAGTAGAACCTTTTAAAATAACTCGACTGCTTCTATAACTTTGGCTTGTAGTGTATATGACTGCTCCCGGTCATAAACCCCTACAAGGAAATAAACATTAATCATTTTGACTGCAGAGCAGGAGTGGGTAAAGACAGACTGGTGATCTGATCTACATTATATATACGTGTACCTTAGATAACGCCTCTCTGAACGCCATGGTGGGACGTTCCTGAGTTGAAGTACTGTACAAGTCCTAAGCATTAGATCACCCCAATTACTCTTGTATACTCTTTTTCCATACTATCGTGATCTTTGCCTGACAAAGCCATACACAAAACATATTTGACATTTGGGGCCTAATTCTAAAATCACCAGATACCAAATGCACAACCGTTTTGTCTTGCTGCCATCACAAAATAAAAATGTTTAAACCTTAAGTAACAGTCACGAAGGATGTATATATTTTTCACACTACATGAAGTTTTGGGATCCTTATAGACTGTGGAACAGAAATGTACTCAGTGTGTCTCCACCGTTTTATTTCATATTGGAGTACAACCATTTTTCTTTTTTACCATTAAGGATGAAACACTTGTTTCTTTTAAAACACCATCTTTAAATGTTTTTCTACCTCCTAACTAAACCCTCAGACTTAAGACATGATCTTTGGAGTTGTTGACGCCCTGCTCAAGGTTAAACAACAATGTCTTTACATTACTTTCATTAATAAATTGTCAAACTAACCTCTTGGTTTTTTGGGGTTTTTTTTGGAGCAAAAGTCAGATCCTCTCTCATTTCAACAGATCCTCTTGTTGGTGAATACACAGCAATCTTCTAAGGGTATTAGGATTTCTTGGAGCAGACATTGTAACAGATAGTTGCAGAGTTTCTTCTGTGTTTTAACTACAACGTCTTAACCATTATTTTAACACTGAGACACACGACTCCCTTTAATTCGTTAACAAACACATTTGTAAGAATTCTGGTCAGCGAAACCCCCAAAAGAACACCTGTGTGTGTCTCTCTCTCTCTCTCTCTCTCTCTCTCTCTCTCACACACACCCACCCCCGCACACCCACATGGTCACCAGAGGTCATAAATGTACTGCTGGGACATGGGATGTCAAAGCATAGACAAAAGCTTATGTATTTAGCGACAGTTCTGTGTAAGTATCCTCGTTGGCGAACCATTTTCTGAAATCTTGTTTATAGTTTAAACAAAATGCACGATTCTTTTAAAACACCGTCTTTAAAAAAGGATTTTTCACCCTTAAAATAACCTGGTTAGAAGGTAGGATATGTAATACATATTTTCATTTTCTTCAGACATATTGTCACTTCAGTCTCCACAACGAATAACACCGATGGTTTTGACCTTTCTTTCAGTAAAAGAGAACAACGACATCATACAGCCTTGAAGGACTGTAGAAATGTTTTACACATCACAATGTTTTTCTCAACAACGTAGCCAATAAATAGTTCAATTATTTCACAAACCTCAGTCTGTTCATTTCTTGACAGAAGGATTACACATAGATCATACACATAGGGAGCTACACATGCATAACATTGCCACAATTCTAATACATCTACCACATTCAGTCACCAGGTCTAGTATTTTCTGATAGATTAGTTACACAAACTGATAATTACCACAGAAGTAATTTCAGAAACAAAGATTCACTTAAACCACAAATGTACACATTGGTAGGGATCGTAAAACCCTGAAACACACGACTTGTCCCTTAATTCATTAACATAAACACACTGTAAGCATTCTGGTCAGCAAACCCCAAGGAAACACATGACTCTCTCTCTCGCTCTCTAACACACCCACACACACACACGCACACCCACACACTTCAGACACTGTCACCAGAGCTCATAAATGTAAAATTTACACTATCTACAGAACTGTCACCCCGGGAAAACACATGTGTAGGACAGTGTGTATAGGCCTACAAGACATCGCCCGAAAAATGTGTCTTCTAGTTTAAACAAAACTCTCGATTCTTTTAAGCAACACTTTAAACATTTTACATCCTAAAGGGTTAGGTTTAGAAGGCATGTGATACGCGCGTTTCTTATAAAACACCGTCTTTAAAACGTTTACCTCCTAAAGGGACCTATTTAGAAGGTATGTAAAAACTTTTTTTTTTTTTTTTTTTTTTTACATTTCTTCGGGTATATCAATGTTTGAGTATTTATTTCAGTAAATTTTTATTCAAACTCATGCCAATTTCTCAAAAGTTCAATCAATAAAGTTTCATTTATTTCACAAGCTTACATTCTGCTCATTTATGTTCACATTCAACCATCATGTATTTTCTAACAGCGGAGCTATACAAAACAAACCCCACAATCTAAATTTAATGTGTGGTTGCAAGATAAAAATTCTAATTTACTGAATTAATTAAATATTTAAAGTTGTACACATTATTTTGATGAGTTGTGTTGACATAATAATGTTGATAATTACATCAACTTAATATTGTGTGTAATTTCTGCATTAATTGATTTAAAACAAAATTTACGTTGTAGTACATTTACATTTATTCATTTAACAGAGTGTTAGAGGACCTGTAGACTGAACAAATACTAAGGACATTACAATGTGAGGATCATTTCACTTACAATTAAATTCAACTAAAGCAATGAATTTGGGGCATGTTCTCAATTGTGATATGACCAATAGTGGACTCGTGTATAGGCTACACCTGCTAATACATTTGATGGACTATTTTGCACTACTACACGTAGCTAATGCTAGTCATATTTAGCAGTAGTAGACACAGAGTGTTTCTTTTTTGTCTATATTGCTCATTTCATTCAGTGCTTTAACGTCTTTAAATCCTGCAGAGATGTTACGTATGAGATTTGTAATGTAAATCACACTGGATTTTACTTACTATTGTTATACAACTTAAAGGCAGTCATTTTTCCTGGTTTAAAAGACTGCATTCTACTGCAGACAATCTAAATGGAGAAATGTAATTTTAAAAATGATTGTCAACTTAACAACTTGTGTTCATAATTATGGTAATTTAGTACATAACACTTAAATTCCTTTTAAATAGTGTGAAAATAAAGTGTGTTTGTGTGTGTCATATTTTTGTTTGGATGTGTGTGTGTAATACACATGGCCATACCATGTACGGTAACATTTGTGTCTGGAATGTATGGGAACCCGATTTAACATAACTATATATTTTTTATGATCTACCTCAGAGTGTTAGAAAGAACATGTGTGCAACGTGTGTCTGTGTTTATCCGTAACGGATGGGAACCTACATGGCCATTCCATATATAGTAACATTTGTGTCAGGAATAGATGGGAACCCGATTTAACATAACTATATATATTTTTATGACCTACCTCAGAGTGTTTCATATTCTATGTGAAAAGAAAGAACATGTGTGCAACGTGTGTGGGTGTCTGAAATACATATGGCTGTACCATGTATGGTAACATTTGTGTCAGGAATGTATGTGATCCCGATTTAACATAACTATAAATATATTTTATGATCATGACCTTTGACCTAGATATAGAGAGTAAGAATATGTATCTTTTTGACCTTTGACCTATACCTGTCAAAAATAAGGTTACATTATATACAAACTATTTCTCTCTAGGGCACAAAAATGACAGAAATTCATCTCTGAAGTAATGTTATGATATCAGGGAAATAAATGAAGCAGTATGTGAAAAGCAGTATATTTTAAACAATGAAAGCAGCAGGAAGGATGTGGTTATAAGCATCCCTCCAGAGAAGCACAATCTGTTCTCTCAAATAGTTCCTTTAACTGAAGACCTGGGGGCACTGAAATAAGGCTAATATCACTGAATACTTTTTTTTCTTAAGTATTTGAAATCTATTTTATTTTTAGTATTAAAATTTTGAGAACAATTTTTTTCCTGGTTTATCAAATATATATATAAAAAAAACAGACATTGCAAAAATAAAACTCATCACAATTTGGAAGGTTAAAAAAATGCGAGTGAGCGAGTAGGTGTGTGCGTGTGTGCGCGCGCACGTGTGCGTGTGTGTATCTATACCTACCAGACATGCAGCTGCAGACGAATACAGGAAGTGAGAGAACCAGGCAGAAGTAACAGACAGGCCCTTAACGACAGAATATAAGAAATGAATGTATGACATTAGAGATGACAGAGCACTCCTGCTTATGCAGCAGTTTAACGTCAGATCAAGTACTTACCAACTGAGCAAAGTTGACTGTGGAAACAACCATAGGGGGCAGGGTGTTGGGAGGGAAACACATTCCTCCAGCCTGTAATACATAAGTATGTTTCACACATTAAAACTGCAAAATAAAAAAATTAATCTAGCTATATAAATGCTACATAAAGTAAATAAACTGGAGCATGTACATTATTGTAGCTTATACAATACGTCACCAAAGTATACCGCACATTCATTTTCTTACCAGAATGTTAGAGCCACATGTGCAGGACTGAGATGTGTTGATGAAGGAGTCCTGACATCTCACACATCTACGCATACAGGCAAAATAAATATACAGTATACACAGACAAAGAGAGAGAGAGCGAGAGAGAGAGAGAGAGAGAGAATGACCACCTGTTGCCTTTCATGTCTGGGGAAGAAAAAGCTGGATCTGTTCCATTACACAACTCACATAGGGCTTCTTCGAGAGGGGTTCCATCTGCATTTCTTTCCACTGATAAAAGACAGAGTGGCAAATATTTAAGGAATAAAACATGACAGTGTGTGATGTTACAGGAAAAGAGGGAATAATAGGGTGGTGTAATTATCACCTCGAAGCTGATTATTTTCATATAACAGCAAATCTTTCTAGGGACACCGGATAACGATCAGGCGTAGATACCACATGCATGGTGAGAACATGAACCAAGCTATGAAACGTCTGTATAACATAACGCAGTGGATTCTACTCCTCCTTCCTACATTGACCCAGCTAGCTCACAGATTCAAACCATAAGATTAGTCTAACAGATCTAGATCACATTCAAAAGGAATAAAAGCCGAGTTCACGAAGATTGGATTCAGAAGAGTTAGGTTTATTAGCAGTCAAACAAGACAGCAAACAAAATCAGGGTATCTTGTGCATGTTTCTACCTCTATCCAATCACACATCTGCCCCTTTAGCTTACATCCAACCAGAATTATCTACACGTACCCCAGCTGCACAAATTCCATTATATCCAGGAGCTCTTAGGTTTTTCACTTAGCACTGCTGAAAATTTTCCATTATCTTCACCTTGGTTTGCTTTCCATGTCATGACATTGAGGAGTCTATTACTTGCCCCCATGACCCATTTCCTCTATTTACTCTTGAGACTTGTTCTACCATGGGTGAGTGAACATTCTAACATTATCTTTACTGTAAACCTGTGGGACCCTATGTTTACTCTACGTGTTTTTTGGTCAGATTCATGCCTTCAACCTTATCCCTGTGCACGTGTGTGTGTATTTACCCTCTGCCTTATCAGTGCAACTGTTGTTGGGGCCCCTTTATTCTTGTTCTCCTGTATAACAATTACATCTCCTATTCTTACTTTCAGGTGATGTCATTCCACAGCATTTTAGGTTTTTAAAAAATATTTTTATCATCCCAGATTTCCTATAGATATATTTGAAATACTGTAAATAATGTTGTCATATGGAAATCATTCCTTGTTGCTGAGCTCCTGCCAGATCGGTACTGGTTCTGAATGAGAGGGGAACTTCTATTTCATCCCCCAAAACACCAGGGAGAGTTAAAATCACCTGGATAATCCATGCTGCAATGTCAGGAGGTACCGATCCACCTCAGGACTAAGTAGAAAGGTGTTCAGAAATAACCACCGCACTCATGGCATTCGGAAGAGTGATGTTAACCTTGTAGAACGTGCAGAAGGTACACTCTGACGCAAAAGCAGCAGCAGTATTGCTTTCCTGAAGTGGCACACTTTTAAGTAATACTCATAAATAGGAAAGGTTCTTCATAGAATAGCGTGCCCCGGTACAAGCCGGTCGTCCGACCTGCCTGAAGGCCAAGGTGACGTCATCCACCAGACTGTGTGCCAGTCTCTGTTTATAAAGGGGAGCTTCTTGTATCTTCCCTAGGTGGCATATAAAGAGTTGATCTGTTAGTCAAAATGGTACAATAAGTACCAATGGGCACATACTGGGCATTACAAGGGACAATCCGAAGATGAATCTTTGTGGAAGTCTGCGAGGTCAAGCAATTGGTTAATAAAAATAGGTTATATGACTTTGGGTAAAAACCCCAGGCTCAACCATGAAGTCATGTATCAACCCAGCCACAAAGGCTTGTCACAGAGGCACGTAGTTCTTCCACTGATTTTGCTCAATTGATACCAAAAAAAATCAAAAAGCCAGACTTTAGAGGAATGTATTTCAATTCTGTGTCCTGGATGAGCTCATAAGTGGAGGGAGGCTACAGTACAAAGCTGAGATCCCACACTGGGCTCTTGGGTGGCTGCCAAAGGTGCCCTGCTTCCTTCAGAAGGTCTGTGACAATTTATGAGCCCCTAGTGAGATACCATCCATGGTGCTATGATGCACTACAATGGCTGCCACATACACCTTCAATGAAGATGGAAACTTTCTGCTGTCTAGCAGGTGCTGTGGGTAGGTTAGTACTCTTGGAACCAGGCAGCAAATTGTAGGGTAGTGATGTAATGTATATAATTCATGAACCAGTTTCCATCTGAGAGCACACAAGACTTGTGTCCTAGACCTAGGTTCAGGAGTGTCTCTTAGATTGCATGGTCATGGTGCTCAACCAGTTCATCAATCCCAGGGGCTAATCCCACTTGTGCAAGTAACCTGGCTGAAGGTTAGGCCAGATTTTGTTTTTGTTGTTATGTGGCTAAATAAAATATATTTAATTGGCACAGAGTCAAAATAACGTCCAATTCTACCTCTGAGAAAGCAATTTTTGCTGTTTGCCTTTTAGGGAGTTTAGTGGGCGTCACCAAAATAGATGTGCTATGCATGCACCTAGTAATTTGCAAGTGATTAACATTCATCAACATACACATAGGACTATGAAGAAAATCATCTTTTCTAAAACTTTTGAAAATCTGACATTATTTACTTTGGTTTGGCTTAAGCAAACATTTACACAAGTTTAATAAATGAGGCCCATTGCTATTAATTCTAGACTTGAAGTGACCAAGGCATGAACAAGTATTTTAGTACTAGACTAAGAGATGAGAGGTGGAGTCTAAAGATATTGATACCACGAAGAATCATTTCAGTGTTATTGTTGCGTGTTGAGGTCATTCAGGTTCAATGGCCACCAGAAACCAGTGTGTTCAAAGAACACTCTAGGCATTACAAATAGAATAACACAGCAAAGGAAAAGGAGTCATCTAACCTTGAAATGTTGGTCTGACTCCCCAAAGATAATTCTGGGAAACATGTTCAATGCCTGGCATTGTCTTTCAAACTAAGAATTTCATGTTTGGAATATGAACATGCAAAAGATTCAACCTGCAGTTGAAAATCCATTACGGTCACAAATTTTGGCCCCCCTGCATTTAGAGTGAGGGGAAATAAGTATTCGGATGCTTTTGACTTTGTTATTTTAATATACTTCCAATGCATATGCATCTACTTCAAATGTATGCCTTTTTAACTTCAAACATAATTTTAAGAGTTTGTACTTGTAAATATGAATATATGTATTCATAATCATAAACAAAGTTAAAAAACAAAATTGATGGGGGAAAAAGGTATTCAGACATATGGTTGTTCATACGAATCCTAGAACACCATATCCACAGAGGTGGAAGCATTATATAAGCATCATGAGCTGCTTCTCTGCAAGTGGTATTTGGACTTTACAGATCATTGAAGTAGACATGAATGGAGCAACGTACTGGGACATCTTAGAAAAGAATTTGAACCCATCCGCCAAGAAACTGAATCTGGAGAAAAGATGGATGTTTCAATAAGACAACAACTCCAAACCATACAGCCAAAATAACATAAGAAGGCCTTCTTCCTTGCAAAAGCATTCTAAATCTTTTAGATTGGCTGGGGGTCTCCTGTGTACAGCCCTCGTCAGGTCACCCCACAGATTTTTCGATGCATTTAGATCTGGACTCTGTCTGAGCCATTCCAAAACCTTGAACTTGTTTTGGTGAAGCCATTCCTTTGTTGATCTGGAAGTATGCTTCGAGTCATTGTCATGCTGAAAGGGGAATTCCTCTTCATCTTAAGCGTTTTAGCAGAAAACTTAAGGTTTTGTACCAAAATTGAATGGTATTTGGAGCTATTCATTATTCCCTCCACCCTGATTAAAGCCCCAGTTCTAGCTGAAGAAAAGAAGCCACAACACATCATGCTGCAGCCTCCATGATTCACCATGGGGATGGTGTTCTTTTGGTGATGTGCTGTAGGGGGTTTTTGCACCAAACATAACTTTTGATATTATGGTCAATATGTTTTTATGGTCTCATCAGACCATAACACATTATTCCATATGGTTATGGCAGTTTGGATGTATTTTTTTGCGAACGCTAGCAGGGCTTGGCTGCATTTTTTCTTAAAAAAGGCTTCTGTCTTGCCACCCTACACCAGAACCCAGACATATGAAGAATTCGGGAGATTGTTGTCATATGTAGGAGCAACCAGTACTTGCCAGAAATTGCTGCATTTATTTTAATGTTGCTGTAGGCCTATTGGCAGCTTCCCTGACCAGTTTTCTCCTGATTTTCTCATACATTTTAGATGGATGTCCTGCTCTTAGTAGTGTCACTGTCATTCCATATTTACTTCACTTGTTCATTATTGTCTTTACAGTGTTCCATGTTACATCCACTGCCTTGGACATTTTTGTAACCCTCTGCTAATTGATCTTTTTCAACAATGAGATCCCGTTCTTGCTTTGTAAGTTCTTCGCAGCTCATGACTTTTCCAGTTAGATGTTACCAAGAAGATGTCAGGAACATCCTATAGGAACAGCTGTTTTCCCTAAAACATTTGTGATTGTTTTTCATTTGATTTTGATTGCAATTTCACAATAAAGGTGAAAAGGATTCGGACATGGTTAAGCTTAGTTGAATGGGGGTTTTTTTACATCAGAAAAAAACTGCCATTTTAACAGGGGTGTGGAGACTTTTTATATACACTGTAGTACCAATTTCTCCAGATTGTCCATCAAAGGGACACTTGTAACCTTGAGGAATTGAAGATGATTTGCCAAGAGGAATGGGAAAAAATTGAACCACAATCCTACAAAAAAGCTAATTACATCTTATCATAGATGTCACACGGCTGTAATTTACCAACAACAGCTTTGCAACAAAATACTAATGTTGGTTATCTATGGTGTCCAAATATACACCCATTTTGTTTTTCCCGATCAATTAAAAAAAATCTTTATTTATGCTCATGAATACATATGTTTTTTTTCCATATTTGTATGCACATCAAAATACATCATGCATGCAAATTTGAAGTGGATATTTCCAGTGGAAGTATATTAAATAATTTTTAAAATAGTATCCAAATACTTATGAGACTGGACAATACAGAATCTCTCCAGATCCTCCATGATCCTATCTCCTCTCTTGTGGACTCTCCTGTTCTTCTCACCCCACAGGTTTTCAATGGGGTTTAGGCCTCTGGGATGGCCATGTCAAAAGATTGATTCTGTGGCCATTGAACCTTTTTTGCTGGAAGATCCAAAGACAAACTAGTTAAAGAGTTCTAGAGGAGGACAGATCTTGGTCCTCCATGCACAATATTTTCAGCTCCTTTATATTCTTAGGTAGATGCAAATTTTTGTTTTCTTTGTCATTTCTTTGTTGATTTGGAAGTACTTCATGCAATAAACATCTTCCTTTGTACATGCTACATGCAACTTATCTGAAACATGCCATGTCAGAACAGAACACGCTCAGTACAGACTACATCTCCCGGTAAATGATAGTCTGTAATAAAGAGAATGGAGCAAAAAAGAGAACTCAAACATAAGAGAAAATCCAAATAATTACACACTCCTCAACAGAGTATTGAAATGAAATACTCTGGTATTTATTAGAATTTACTGTGCCACCAATTCATGAACCAAATCAAGTCATGAAAGAAATCTACCCATAATACTGAAGTAGCTCCTCTTTCCTTTTTTTTTGCAGTCAAATTGGCTTTGATTTTAATCATTAATTCTAAAATAAGTCCAGATCAATGCCATTTTTGTAATCTCTTCATTAGCATGACAGTGTACACTAAACTTACATTACGTAGTATCACACCATGTGATTCACATGGTATGAGTAAATGTAAACACTATCAGAGGGACAGCAGTATCAATATTTATGCATCCTTAATTATTATTATTATTACTACTATTAATATTGTTATAAAAAGCTGTAAAACAAAAAAACAAAAACTCACCAAGAACACTGTCTTCAGGACACTTGCATTTCCCATCCTCCCCCAGTCCGCCTGGACATCTGATACATTCATATCCATCCCGCGTAACAGCCTACCAAACAATGTGACAACTGTATTCAGTGTATGATATGATAACAAACTAGTCTAGATGTTTTCAGTTCCAGTCCTGGCACTATTCTCAACATTACACAGTTGGGAAATATGTGAATATCTAACAACGGGCATACAATGCACAGTTTGTTCATCATTCTGTGGTGATAACACTCACATTCCACTGCATAAAGGTCACAAATGACTTACCAGTGTGGACACTTAAAAAACATCACTATTCATTATATACAGATTAATAGTGAACATCCCCCTCAAAAGATACCAACAAAGTTTTTAGCATTTATAAAGGCAACAAGTTATTGGAAAATATCTCTATCACAATCAGAGTACAATGTGCACAAGAAGCTTCCAATAAGTCGATCATTTTTACGTTTCCTGCTGTGGTGCACTTTGATTTCTTGAGTTTAATGGATTCTCTACTATACTTTCAGTTTACAGACATGACAACATGATAGACTCCCAGAATGTAGTAAAGACAAAGTTTAAGATCAGTTGTAATTCACACACCTGATAAGCTGTAACTTATCAGTGAATTATAAAGTCTGATCTGGAGGGGGATTGTGTGTGTTGAAGCATTTTAAGATATGCATAACAATATGTAGTTTTGCTGAGGGTAAGATGCCAATAAAGCACTGATTCTGTATTATTATTATTATTATAGGATTTTTTTATTCAACATTTGCTAAATGGCAAGTATTTAATAATGAAAATGAAACAATTGATATAAAACTGGTGTTGCCTTCCAATGACTTGTTATAGCAAGTAAATATAGTAATAATGCCAGACACCTTGCCTTATGATTTTCACATGATTCTAAGAAACATGCAGTATAATGTTAATATATAATATAACACCAAGAATGTGGAGTGTGAAACTATAATCACATTCATTGTTGTTGAGATTCTAACTGAATTGTTTCTCTTTATAAAGATCTATTCAAATTCTTACGCTGAAATCTCTTAGAGCAATACCTTGTAAATGCATCAGTGAAAGCATCACTTGGCTGTGTACCTACACTCAATCTAGTGTCATAACTGCCTGTCAATGTGTGACTCACCTGGTTCTTTCACATGGAGTGATCTACCATCACCACTTCTATTGTCACATTGGATTTTGTGGGTTGGACTGTGAATCATCTCAAGTTATGATCAGACTCTGAGCATTTAAATGAACAACACTTGACTCAGCCCAATCAGAATGAAATATTTGTAAGTCGTACTCATTTGTAAGTCGCTTTGGATAAAAGCATCTGCTAAGTGAATAAATGTAAATGAATAAATGAAATATAATCACAGTATCAGTATTGTATTTTCATTTTGCCCAGACCTAATATGTCATTTCGCGTCCAAGATAATTAACTGTACATCACACCTACGAAACTAGGTAATCAAATGATAAGCGTTAGTCATGATAGTCCATAACCAAGGTGGATGATGTGGGTATAAATTTGCATAAAAATGAATACACAAGTCTAGGATGGGGAACACAGGTATAGTTTATTGATTACTGAATAAGATTGGTAGGGCTGTAGAGGTAAAATTAGCCTCAGTTTGAGTGGAGGCATGTGATACAGTCACAGCTGGCCGGATACGAAAAGGGAGGGGGAAATCCCGGAGGAATAGAGTGGTGCAGGGATGACGTCATTTTGTATGCAAAACCCAAATAGAGTTAGCATTTTAACCCTTCCGGTTCCATCGTCCACAAGTCAACGGGTATTTTGAATGAGATTTTGTTTAAAAGCCTGAAATAATTGTATGTGGTGAACACAAGCTCAAAATATTTTCACGTTTTATTTTATTTTATAAAATACACCAGTAATACCCCACGCATGATTTTTTTAAAAAAGCTTTTATGTGTATTGAAAAAGGTGGTTGCTAACAAGTTGCTAAATTGGACTACAGACATTGTCTGGGACATTAAATGTAATGCGATGCCGCTAGCTTTAGCAGAATACCCAGAGTCAACGAAAATACCTTTCTTGTTTACTGTTTAAACTGTAAGGCTGGTGCCAAGATGTCTGAACCTAGAAAGAACTACTCTCTGAGGACAAAGGACTACTACGAGAACGAACACTCGATCTTTCTCCCACAGAAGTAGCATCCTCACCTGAGATAGCACATCATGCTGAGTGGAGCCTGAAAGATCCTCACTTCCTCTCTTCCCACACCCTTTTCTTTCTCTGTACTGAGATCATCTTAAACACACCCAAGGTCTATATGCATTACATAGCATGTTTTAATGCAAAAAAGATGTAGATTATACAGGTTTACTGTATTATAAAAAGGGCCTCAGTGCGACTGGAAAATATGGTCTCATTCCCTCAACAGCAGTTCAAATAAAAATATTGCATGCCGTTAAAGGCATATTCTCCCAAGGTCCCTAACTCAAATTACCTCCTGTATGTAAATAAGGTACATCCTTCCGCAAACATGATATTATAATCACAAACTGCACCATTTGGTGGCCCACAGAGCATCTGGGTATTTAGGGGAGAGCTGGCCAAAGATTCGGGGAATCTGTAGGCAGATCTCCCATACGATCACTGTGTGTAGTTTTTCTCTACCAGGTATGTACATTTTGACTCTCTAATGTTGTATTATTATGTTTTGAATTAGACTGTAATGTAATGTTGAATGTAATTCTTTCTTATTATTATCAATAGTAGTATTGGGTTTGGATGTTTTCATACCTGGTTAAATAAATTATTAGACTTGATTATATTCTGAATTATTCTGAAATTATTGTCTCTAGTAGATTACGTTAAATCCTTGTTACAGCAAATCTGCGACCAGGTTAGTACAGGCTAAAATCCAGGTTTAGGTGGAGCACTGGGGCACACCAATTGAGATTTTAGTGTCCAGGCTAACATTTTTGCATTAAGTTAAGTGTACTTAGAGTGTACAGGCTCGATAGGAAATTTCCCTTTAGGACAACATAAAGTTGATCGACCAAGTCTAAATAGGATGAAGTCTAAACCTCTGATTACTGTAATATTCTTCTAGTTAATGTGTACATAGGAAACTATGGCATGATTATATAAAGCTAATTTTACTCAGATATTATTGGTCTATCTTTGTAGATTTTAGTGGTCATGACCTCTGACTAGAAATAACGTTACTATAACTAAGGGGACTAAATAAAGTACTATTTAGGAAAGGGCAAGCATGGGTCGGTCGTCTAAATAATATTAGACAATTACCTCTGGCTAATGACCAAGACTGGCGAGTTTGTGACCGTGAGATCCGCGTACATGACCGCCGCGAGACTCGCCATGGAACCCGAACGAACGAGCACAATTTAAAGCATAGAATAAACTAGAATTAATCAAATGTAGACCAAAAGTATCAAAATACAAATAACTAAGAAATAAATACAACATTGAGGTTTTTATAATTGGAGTCAGATTTAATTTAAGAGAATTAGAATGACAAATTTAATAATCTAAATGTATTCACATAGCTTCAAAAAGACAGAAGCACACGGGAATCCTTCTACCACGTCATTGGATACCGTCGTTGGACCAGTGAGTGGACCCCTACAATATCAACATTACCTTTTATCTCCAACAGAGTAAATCCGTATTATGGAAAATGATTTTAAGTCAAGTTTGGAAAACTTGTCGGAAGCTTGGTGATGGTGACATTGTCGAGCTACCCTGGTGTAGTTCGTTTATAGCATACTGTTAGCTTTTTATTTCTGCCGATTGTATTTAGGCATCAAAAGTCATAAAAGTTGTGTTAATTTGTGAAAATTACCTTGATGGACAGAACGTGTTATTATTCTAAACTTTTGTTGATCACAGAGCTTATTTTTTGCGATAATCCAAAAGTCTATGTGAAAATCCTATTGGGTTTTTGTCGAGGGAACCAGTGTGATGCTAACTTACAGGTTCCGGTACAAAATGACGTCACCCCTGCACAACTCTATTGAGGAAGATCAGAGTTACACGAATAGGGCAGTTAAGTCCACTGCCAAATGTGCCAGCTGGTGATGTAGGTATAGTTCCAGGCCGGAAAAGTTGAGCTGACGAGCAAAAGAAGGGCCAGTAGTAGAAGGGTGCCGGGCGGCTGACAGAAAAAGAAAAAAACAATAAGAACACAGTGTAGAAATATAATCGTACTAAGAAGCACTTAACTCACACTAGCATAAACACGAATAGGCTTGACACCAACAAAATATAACACAAGCACAATATGTTTTAACCTATAATATGAGTCATAAAAAATAGAAGGCATCAATAATAAGAGGGAAAAACTCACCCACAGTAAGAGGAGTGATCCAGAGAAACAACGCGCTTAGATCCACACAGCTTGATGCCTTACATGGGAATACCGAACAAGGGCCAATGGGATTTTTGTATATGCCAGGAGGAAGAGGTGCAAAAATAAGGGGAATGAGCCGAAATTGGAATACAAGGGGAATCCAAATGGATGACAAACGAAGATAAGGTGAAGTCAAAAAGTCAAGAAAGGAAAATAAGGGGACTCCAAAAAGCCATAAAAGGAATAATATGGGAAATTCCAGATAGGGAGACAGGAAAAAGACTTTTGGTTCTGCATAGAGGGGGACATGGTTTAAGGCCCGTTCACACCAAGATAAGGATGAAGACATAGTTCTAAAAATCGTTCTAAATATAAACAAAAAGCAGAATCCACACCACGACTATAACGATAAACGGCACAGAGAAACGATATTGTTGGGATCACTTTCAAAACCATTAACGATAAAAACATTGACAGCCAATCAGAATCCATCCTGCTTTAAAGAGCTTGAGCATTTAAAGCAGCAGACAAAATAACTGCAACACGTGCTTAGAATAAACAGAACGATATCGCGTGTTGGTGTGGACACTAATATAGTTATCGTTATGGTTATCTTGATAGTTATCGTTCTTGGTGTGAATGGGCCTTTAATCAGGTGTATCAGTGCAATTGTGCTTGACGCTGGTCATTTAGGATCACTGATGTGCTCTTCTAGTTTGCTCGCTCTTAAACATATGAGCTCATACCGGTTTGGTGTCTGTGCACTTTTGGCAGGTAATGAATCCTCCGTTGCTGCTCAGGACCTTGAAACCCGTCTGACACTCACAGCTCAAACCTGTTGTAGAGAGTACATAGCATTACACAATATGCTACAATATATTGACAGAAATAACTGATTTTTATATGTGTTTCAGAGTCTAACCAGTGTTGCCAACTTGCTGATTTTGTTAATAGATTTGGCAACTTTTTAGACCTCTTTTGCAACTTTATTTTTAAAAAAAGAACCTGGTGACAAATGTAGTGACTTTTTGAGGAGACTTTAGTGACTGTCCCGCACTCCATATGGCCCTCCAACTCACATTACAGCTGCTGGTTAGACGAGTTGAGAGAACAGGTTCGGTCTCCTCATCAATAATGTTTAAAGCCTGGCTGAGGGCGTTTTCACACCTGGCTCGTTTGGAACCTTGTGCATGTTCTCCCTTGGTCTGGTTCACTTAGACACATACGAACAGGCAATCACGCTTACATCCGCACTAAAACATTCGGTCCGGTCTGATTGCAAACAAACTCTGGAGCGGCCCACTTGGGGTGTGAAAGCAATCCGACAAACGAACCAACCTGTATAGCAATGCACGTTGGGAACTTCATTACGTAAAAAGTGTGTTTGTTTTACTAATGGCTCACAACATGAATCGTGGTTTGGACCAAACTTGTACCAAAGACACGGTAAAACCATTGAAATTTGGTCTGATGAACCTATTTCTGAACAAATTTCAAAAACGGATAAGGTGTTTAGCAAGCATCTCAAGGCTTTAATCGCTCTGTGAAACATTGATTCCCACTCAAACTGATAAATTATAGCAGCTACAGCTAAAAAGAAAGCCACAATAAGCTCTTAGAGCTGCTATCTGTCCATTTTGATGGATGACCACTATGGGCAGAACCCCAGAACATAAACAGGTGCATTGTGACCAATGAGAAGACAGTTTACTTACATGTGACTTGCATACACACATTTTGGTACATTTTGAAACATTGCTTTGACAAAGAGAACCGAACCAAGGAGAAAATACAACATTCTATCAATTTTCTATCAACATTCTATCAAAGTCCCCGTTTCGGAACAAAGCGCAGAACTACAGATCTAAAAACACTCGGAACTGCACTTCTGTAAACCATTATTCCCAGCAACCATTCAGTAATCAGTAGTAGCTGACCAAGACATTGGTTAAGACATTGGACTATTGATCAGAAGGTTGTGAGTTCAAAATCCCAGCACTGCCAAGCTGCCACTGCTGGGCCCTTGAGCAAGGCCCTTAACCCTCAACTGCTCAGTTGTATAAATGAGATAAATGTAAGTCGCCCTGGATAAAGGCATCTGTCAAATCCCGTAAATGTAATCAGCATTATTTCCAACAGCCAATCACTGATCACCATTGCTCCCAAAAGACTAACCACCACTGTGTCCCATCTGAGCACTAATTTGCTTTAAGACGCTATTACTGTCTATATTTACAAGTAATAAAAGAAAGTTATTCCATCTCTAACCATTTCCTTCATCAATTTCCAAACTACTCACTAAATTGCTTCATTTTGTCTGGTTTTTTTTTTTTTTTTACTAAAAATTATTTAAAAAATGATAGTATTTTTTTTTTTTTTTGAAATATGTAAATAGTTAGTTTGGTCAAATGACCAAAGCTGTCTATAAGAGACATCTTATAATCTATTTTCTATTCTGATCCAGCTCAATTTTGTTTAAATTCTACTCTATTGCCTTCAGAAAATTCTTCATGTTTTGATATGCAAAAGAGATGGCAACGCTGTGTCTAACATAAGCTTAAGTTTCAGTTTGCTTCCTGTGTTTATCAAAAAATACCCATGTGCATTTTTTTTTTGCCTGTATAAATCAGATTATTAAGGTTATATAGTTGACGGTTAGCTATTGCTACCATACCTAGCAAAGCAATCAGATGTAAACTATCCAACAAACTAACAGATAGCTGTCTAGCCAGCGCCATTGACTGAGACTGAATCCCAAATAGCGACCTGTCAGATAAATAGCACAATAACTAGGCTACAGACGACATTATTTCATAACCTACATATTGGACTTCTACAGGGACTCGGAGCTATTTGGGTTGAACCTCAGAAAAGAGCTGGTGTAGCATCGCTAGCTGGACTTACCTGATGTACTGCTGACTTGGTTCGGTCCACATTTCACACAAGTCAAGCTTGAAATATCAAAATAATTTTGGACCCCACAATCCGACGGTTGCGAAGAAGAAATAGAAAACTGTTGGCAATAAATCGGGTTTGAATTTAACAGGAAAACGAAAAAGTATCCGTGAATCAGCTCGGGTAACTTTAGCGTCCCCGTCGCCATGGTGCAGTAAGCACAAACGGAAACCACGTGAGTAAGTAAACCCAGCCTCTTCCAGTGTAGGAAAAGTCTTTACTCCACCCTTGAAAAGTTGCAGGCAGAATGCACCGTTGCACTTTGCTCGCGCGAGCTCGTGCTGGAGTAACGTCGGGGTTTAAGTGCGCACGTGAACGGTGCTCCTTTTTTCCCGCTCCGCCGACTGAAATAATTATTACGAATTAGACCAAACGGTAGTTCCGTCTTTCACGAAATCGTGAAAGGTAAGTTGTTTAACGAGACGATATGACTGTTTTCCCCCTACTTCGTTGGACTTCTATTTCTCTTTCAACTCCTGACGAAGAGACAGAAAGAAAAAGCGCGGGAGTTGTGAGGGATTTTTTTTTCCCTTTCTCGACGAATTTAATCAAGACTGGGATTTCCAGCCCCCCCGTGGGCTTTTGTGACATTTACACCAGCTGTTTATGTTGAATTGCTTATAAATGTTTGCTTTGTGTTTTGTCTTCTCTTAGCCAGGCAGACATGGTGATAGTAGTACTGCGTTTGCAGGGACTGACTATTGAAGCAGGATCTGAAGACATTCGCAGGTTCTTCCATGGCTTACCTATCCTTGAAGGAGGTGTCCATATCATTGGGGGCAAGATGGGTGAAGCTTTTATTATATTCAGTAGCGAGAGAGCTGGACAGTTGGCCATGCTGTGTTCTGGAAAACAACTCAGAGGGTCGACTGTTAGCCTTCATAAAAGCAGCATGACCGAGCTTAAGCACAAAATGGCGTTGAGTTTGAGGAAACGGAAACGTGCTCCTACTGAAAGTGAACCTGTGCCTCAGACAACAGCAGCAACAACAAACCCAACAGAATATTGCACTCGACTGAATGTAGTGGCTACAGTTGAAGGATTGCAATCTAACAACCACGTGAACCAAGATCAGTCACCACCAGTTATTACTTCTCAATTAGAAAATCTACCCAAATCGGGTAAGGACGCAATCAAAAAGAGTTCAGTAGGAAACCGAACACCACCTGTTAACAATCAGGTAATGGTTACAGAACCAACGAGACATCATGTGGAGACGAAACATGAGGGAGTAAGAGAGGCAAACTCCTGCAAACCGGGTTATCTTCGTCTTTACGGACTTCCGAATACGATCACCAGAGATGAAGTCTGCCAGTTCCTTGATGGACTCAAAGTGGTGGATGTAATAACCGATACTTTACAAGGCGAGGACCAGTGTTGTCTAGTCAAGACGTCTAGTTTTAAGGATGCCAAGGAGGGCCTGAAATCCAGCCGTAGTAGCCTGAGGGACTTCCATGTCGAGGTTAGACTGGCACATGAGAGAATGTGGGAAAATGCCATGGAGCATCGTGAAAATCTCCCACGCTCCACATTCTCAGAGGAGGTCAAATTCTCTGCAGAGGGCAGATTGCACAGGAATCCTCCGGCGAAAAGTCCCTGCTCATTTTTGGGATCGAAAAAACGGCGCCGCTCTAAATCGCCATCCTTTGACACGGAGTACTGTGTCATGGTGAAGAACCTTCCTAAAACTGTTACCAAGACTGAGATAAGGGGCCTGTTCTCATGTCATGACATACCAAACAGTAAAATCCTGCATCTACTAGACAAGTGGAAGGAACGAACATCTACTGCCTTTATAATATTTACAGAGCCAGAGGAATATACCTCAGCCATGAACATGAATGGCATTGCAGTTGGCTCACAAATAATTGACGTCTCCTCCATTACTAAGGAAAAAATGAGGGACCTAATGTCTCAGAACAGATGTACTGACTCAGAAAGGGCACGTCCGTGCAGCACACAAACTCGCCCGGTTTTGTCTTGCATCTACGCGCGGAATTTCCCTGCTGCTGTGAGGAAACCGGAAGTGAAAGCCTTTTTCGGTGTGCATGACGTCAGCGAAGAGGACATCGAGTTGCTCGAGGACGAAAACGGCAACGGAATTGGTGAGGCTGTTATTCGATTTGGATGCGAGGAACGTGCCAGGGAGGCTCGTCGTCTACACGGAGAGCGCTTCAGGCAAGAACACATTCTGCTTACCTGTATTTCACCACAACAAATGAAGGACATCTTGCACAAAAATCAGTGAACTCACATTTTGGGTAGGATGTACATCAGACTCAAAAATGACTCTGGGACTGTTCATATTTCAATGAATGTAAAAAAAAATGCATTGTATGGACTATCATTCTTTTGGTCCATTTGAAATCTTTACGGCCGAGTGTTTAGCGAAGGCATTCGATATACCTGTGTATATTTTGCACAATAAACCGTGTTTTAGATCACTGCCTGTGGATGTTTTCTCTTAAGTCATTTGTGCATGCATCTGATAGGTGGACACGACTAATACAAGGAGAATACCAAGAAGCCCTATCTCTGTCATTTCATCCAATGTTAAGGACATTTTTCACCTGAACTGGAAAATGTTTTTAAAAAATTGTATATGAATACAAAATCATGTAGTTCAGTGTCCATTGTTTCCCGACTTATTGGACACCCTGTAGCATGGCAGCATACAGAATTTTATTTTGTTTATTTCTTTAAAGAGTGCTTGATTAAGTTCTTGATTAACTAAAGATATGATCAAAAACTAAGTTTAACACAAATTTTCATTTATATTTGCTCATTTTCGGCAGATGCTTTTATCGCCAGTGATGTACAATTGAGAGAGGACGCAAGTGAGCACGAGGGTTAAGGAAGGCTCAAACAGAGGTGACTTGGTGGTGCCAGGATTTTAACTCACGACTTTCTGGTCTATGGGCCAAAGTCATAATCATGGACTCACCACCACCATTTGAAATACACAATTCTCAGGAAAGTGCAGTTTTATGAAGCTGATCTTAGAATCTTGATTTCCACACCGAGTCGTTAAACCAGGTAACAATGCACCAAAAACTACTCGAGCATTTCAGCTTAAAACTTACAGGTGCATCTTAAAAAATTTGAGTATTGTGGAAAAATTTGTTTTTTCAACTATAATTTAATTTTAAAAAGTGGAACTTGCATATATTCTAGATTCGTTACGCATAATGTGAAATGTCATGCTTTTTTTGTTTTAACCTTGATTATGGCTTACACCTCAACGAAATGAGATGAAATAGAAAAATACTGTCCACCTGAGAAGAGCTCTAATCAGTGAATTAACTCAAAACACATTTGTACTAAAAACACCATTGCTCAGTAGTCCAAAGTCCTCTTTTCAGATGAAAGTAACCTTTGCTTTTCATTTGGAAATCAAGGTCCCAGAGTCTGGAGGAAGAGTGGAGGCACAGAATCAAAGTTGCTTGAAGCCCAATGTGAAGTTTCCACGGTCAGTGATGATTTGGGATGCCATGTCATCTGCTGGTGTTGGTCCACTGCGTTTTCTCAAGTAGAGTGTCAATGCGACTACATTCCAGCAGGAGTTGGCACCTGCCCACAGTGCCAAAACTACTGGTAACTGGTTTGCTGACCATGGTATTACTGTACTTGATTGGCCAGCCGACTCACCTGACCTGAACCCCATAGAGAATCTATGGGAGACAAAACTCAACAATACAGATGAGCTGAAGGCCACTATCAAAGCAACCTGGGCTTCCAGAACACCTCAGCAGTGCCACAGGCTGATTGCCTCCATGCCACGCCGCATTGATGCAGTAATTTGTGCAAGCCCCGACCAAGTATTGCGTGCATAAATTAACATACTGTTCAGAATGTCGACGTTTCCGTACTATAAGTTCTTTACTACAGTAATTAGAGATTTGATTTTCATGAGCTGTAAGCCATAATCATCAAGCTTAAAACAAAAAAAGGCTTGAATATTTCACTTTGTGTAATGAATCTAGAATATATGAAAGTTCCATTTTTTGAATTAAATTATGGGGGGGGGAAAAATGAACTTTTCCACAATATTAAAAATTGAGATGCACCTGTAGCTTCAGGAACTATATAAATATCAGCTCCGGAAAAAAAGAAACTTTTTTTTGTTTACTTTATTGAAATCAGTGTACAAAACATTTCTAGAACTGCACCAACAATCATTAAGATTGACAAATCACTAGTCAGATCAATCCTTATTTATTTTAAACACATACTGCAAAGCGCAAGTCATTTAGTCTTCAAATTAAAACATTAAAGGAAACAGGTTCATACTGAAATACATTAAAACAGTTGCCACATTAAGAATAAGTTGGACAGGATCATGTGGGCTGCTCAGTTATAGAATCTTGAAGGGCCTGCAAGAGAGAGAGGAGAGATGAAATCAAGTTCATTGCAATTATTTTGGACTAACTTCTGATGTATAATTCTCCTGTAATTCTCAAATGATCACAACTGCTAAGTGCATGAGCAAGTTTAGTGGCAGTCACGCTGATTGAGCACCTGACATACTGCCGGAGAATCTGTCGGGGCTCAGTGGCAGGCGGGAAGAATTCATACTAGGTCCCTGGAAAACATATGAATTAACACACTTAGGACGGTGGCCAATAGGAACACCATACTGCACTACAAGGTTGGCCATATAAAATAATACATATTTTAGTCAATGCTAGATTAAGGAAAAAAGTTTTGTATGAAACCCTTGCAGTTCAATTACACAATAATCAAGTATTACCCAATGTATTCCTACTAATAATCCAAAGCAACATGCAAATTGATTACATGATCTTGTCTGTATGTGTATTACAGGAGCTTTCAAACATGAGCATTATTAAAAGCCAATCCAATTCAGAAGTAATAAGCTATTTAAATTTGGGCTTCAGAGTAGTGCAGTGATGAAACATTTGCTGTATCGTTGGGAGACTGAAGGCCCTTTCACACCGAGTGTGACGCAATAACACAAAGCGAATCACCAACGAATAATGCTTTCAAACCGAAAGCAAAACGATTGTTCGCCTTCCGCTAATTCACACCTGCACCATAGGTGGCGCTGACCGAGAATGCATTTTATGCCTACACACTAGGTGGCGCAACCCACTATTCAGCTGATCGGCCTATCGTCTTTGACCACCGAGAAGAATCACCACTTAAATGTCAGTGCGTAGCACCATAAGGTACACAGCCTGTTACGAAGCACAGAAAAAAAAACCAAAATGGATTTGAAAATGGATGTTGCTGTGACTTATCAAAAAAAGTTCTCTGTTCTCAGAGACCAATGATAAGAACTCATCATCCGTTCTGATCTCTCTTCTTCTGCGTTTATACTGTTTTTTCAAAACAGATCTCTGTGCTATAGCGCCACCAATCTCGCCATTTTGTGCAACAGCAGCGGCTCCGGACACGTGATCTAAATCTCAAATCTAACTGGATGGCCGGTTTTCATCACGAAGCGATGAGAGAAACAATGCTACGTTCACACACAGCAATTTTATCGCTGCAAGTCGCTGTACTATGAAGTCGCAGGTAGGCATTCCTACTACTGGTTGGCATAGTAACATCGGTGGTGCAACTAACATTCCACTTGAGACAACCAACCAGTTTTCTTGTTGCTAAAATAAAACATTATGGAGAGAGGATCTTATATAAAATTAACAAGTGTATATATGCATCATATCCTATGAGATGAAGGAGAAGCAGTGTGCTCGGCCATCTACCTGCGGCAATAGCACGAGCACTAGCTTAGCTTATGGCCTTAGTGCGTTTAAAGCAAAATAATAATAATGAAACACACTCGCTGTTTTGCAGTCGAGCAAAAACCCCAAGTAGCTCTCATCTCAGTAAGTGAGTGTCGCCATCATGGTTTCATTCGCTATCAGTTTGAAGATGACTGGGAGCCGGACCACAGCTCTGCGGCCATGGCCTCAGTGTTTCCTGGTGAAGTGTCTGGCTTGGTGCTGATCGTTCCCGGGCGCCGAAGCAGCAACAAGCCAGACACTTCACCCAAGATAGGAGCTACGCTGGGATTTTGTAGTATTGCAACAAAAAGTGAATGTTTCATTATAAATTTAATAAATTTTTTGCTTTAAACCCACCAAGATCCTAAGCTAAGCTAAACTAATTGATACTGCCAAAATGGTGTTCTGCTAGTGAGCGTCATCGCGTTGTACATTCACGTCGCTTAATCACACTCAGTGTGAAAGGCCCTTGAGAGTTCAAACTGCCATGATGGCATAGCTATCTGCGAAAGAGAGTCCAAAACTGTCCCTGCTCACTGGGTGGGATGATTGGCTTCTATGAAATCTTCCCATGATTCATGACGGAAGCTGCTTTTGTGCTTTTCTGCCAAAGCTTATGTACTGTCTGGGTAGAGGATATGATGCTATGCCAGAGGCTAGCTAACATGGGGTTAAGAGTTTAATTTTATTTTAAGGGCATGTTTAGTATCAAGTGCTACATTTATGGCAGGAGCAGGGTTAGTAATAATAAATGAATCAAAATATATAAATGAATACATAGGTAGATATACATAACAGGCACACAAATATAAATAAATACGCATGCCTAGCTAACGTGCGAAGTGAAAATCGGTGGATATTACTTGATTTCATGAACAGGCTCAGATGAGTGATTTGACTCTGTATAGTCTACCTACCAACCAAAATGCATTTTGATGGATGGAATTTAGAACAAGTAGTTTTAAACGAAAAGAAAGGGAAATGTGACTAATTTTGGATCCCTATAAAAGTATTAGAAATTGCTGCTCCTTTCTAAATGCAAAAAGCGTTTCAACGTCACTGGTAAGTTATCGTTAAAGTTACGGTGGTATAGTCCCCACCCCAAGTATTCCAGTTGCGTTTCTTACCGAGGAGATACTCCTGAGGCGGTATTCCATCAAGACATCCGTGAGCTTCTGTGTGATCTTCAGCACGATCTGAGCATCATCTTCACACTCAATGCGGAATGTGTCCTAAAATAAACAAGACCGAATAAACCCCGCGTCCACAGTGTATAACTGCTGGCTTCTTGACTCGAATTTAGCTTCATGTTTCTCCAGAAGATAATCATCATACGTTAATGGAATTAAACTAAGTTTGTTGTAAACTACAGTGGCAGTAGTGCAATGTAAATAAGCTTTTCAATATTCACAAGACAAACATATAGAACTATACCAGACATCTGAGAAGTGTTGCGAGGGTGTTGTTGGACTCTGGGCCTTTAGATCTCATCATTCTGTCGCTGCTATTAGTCAGCAGATCATCAGGGTAAGCTCTGCCCATGTCCTCGCTTCGTGGACCCATTCCAAATCCGTCTGAGCCCATGTGCATGGATCTGCTGTTGGATAAACACTGCATGCTCTCTGAACCTCCCATCATTCTGTCTGGTCCTGGTGAGGACATAAGGTCTCGCTTTAGATAGCAATAACTAAAATATAAGATCTGCACCATTACCCATAAATGCTCCAGAGCACTATGTCATACTCATGTTTTATGGTGTGTAGAAACTTGAACTGATATGCAGTCCATATTTACTACATGGGTGACCAAGTAAAGGAACAAAAATAAGGTGCTGGACCGCCACAATGTGCCTTGGCATGAATTCTTCCAGTCTTTGGAACAGAACTGGAAAGACAGATCACCATTCCTCCAAAAACTATTCCCTTAACAAGTGTCTTGATGATGGTGCTAAAGAGTGCATTCTAACACATCAATCCGAAATCTGCCATAGGTGTTCAACTAGGTTGAGATCTGGTGACTATAGTGGCCATAGCTTATGATTTGCATAATTTTAAAACATTCCGTGAGCCCCTGTGCCCTGCGAATGTGGGCACTAACATCTTGAAAGAGATCACTTCCATTAGGATAGAAATTTTTCATCATAGGGTAAAAGAGACCGGTCAGAAGAACTTTGTATAAGTTTGTAGTGACCTTTAACTATAAAAGGTAAAAGTGGACCCAAACCATGCCAGTAACATGACCCCCACAATATACCACAACCATCTGACCTCCTCAGGGTTTTTTCTTTAATTTGACAATGTGTCCTTTTTTCATCAATCTGCCAAAAATAATTCATAATGAAATCGAGGCTTCCAGGTTTTCAAAAAGATTAAATATCACAATTTGGGATCTTCTCTAATTCTGGTCTGCAAAACATCTCAAGCTCTAGATGCATCACTGTTCCACTATTCTGGCTGAATAGCTGCCCAGGCTGAAGCACCTGGCAAAAACACTGCTGCATTGTCTTGGCTGTATGTTTTAGGTTACTGCCTTTAATGTCGGTCTAAATGGTAAATGGTCTGCGCTTATATAGCAGTTTTATCCAAAGCGCTTTACACGGTTTCCCATTCACACACCAATGGTAGCAGAGCTGCCATGCAAGGCGCTAACTTGCCATTGGGAGCAACATGGAGTTCGGTGCCCAAGGACACTTCGGCATATGGAGTCATGAGGGCCGGGAATCAAACCGCCAACCCTACGATTAGTGGACAACCTGCTCTACCACCTGTCCATCTCTTGTTCACTTTCCTGACAAAACCCTTCTCTCCCATTTGCTTAGACTGGGTGGGTGGCTTCTCTAGTTAGAGCCTCAGTGGTCTCGAACCTCTTCCATTTACGAATGATGGCGGTCACGGCATTCTTCAGAACTTTCAAATCTGCAAAACTTTTTCAGTACCCTTACCCAGATCTGTACCTCAATACAGACCTGTCTCTGGGGTCTAGAAAGAACTAATTTGACCTTATGAATTGTTTTTAGCATATAATGTCAGCTGTGGGGATTCCCAAATCATGACAATGTGAATTTTAATCAATTTGGCAAATTAATTCAATAAATCAATGGTTTAGTTTTTTATAAATAAATTTACAATCCTGTTTTTTTTTTTTTTTTTGTATTATTGAGCATTTTTGCACACTAATGACAAAACATTTTATTTAAACATTTATAGAGCAAGTAAAACGTTTTTAAAAATAATCAATTAAGGGGCCTGAATGCTTTCTTGAATACACAATTTGTAATTCATTTTATATCTATCTGGGTAGGTCTAGACATGGAAATAGTCTATTAATTGGAATTACCGTAGCGGTCAGGGCTCCTCATGGGGGCATCACCCGGACCGCCACGAAAATCAGACATCATGCCACCCCGAGGTGTGAACTCATCTGCAAAGGGCGAGTCCGATAAACCACCACCAAAATGTCTACCTGAGAAAATACAAGAGAATGTAGATGCAAAGTTGTCTTTTGTTTCACTGAGACTCCCAAAATAGGTCCACAAAGTTTCAAACCTTCATACATATACAGCTAAACTAACCTTCATGAAAATCTCCAGGAATTGGTCCGAGCAGACTTGTAGGACCCTGTCTCATTACACTAGGAAATGCAGACTCTGATGCACACAAATACACAAAAGGACAAACAGTAAACACAGGGAATACGCATTAATACACAATTATTTGTTGCATTATCCTATCCATGTACATATTGGAACATAAACCACTGTGCTCCCAGGACCACGGTGCAACATACACAACTATATGTACATAAGAATAATTTCTGAGCACAACCAACTAATCCATGGCTGCCAGAGGTGGTGTATTGATAAGGTATAAAATACTAGCAGCCATTAGAAGTGCACAGCTGAATTTTGCAGAGTGAGGCAGGACTTACTCATGTGCTGAAAGGCTAGCACATCACCAGGTTCCCTAAAGACAATCTGAAGAGAAAATAGACAAATGTATCATCTGAAATTTGCATGATCTAAAGAAAGTCATTCTATGCAAGGATCTCTCCGGTAATAGTGACTCAGGAGGGAAAGTACTTCGGATACCTCATGGCAAGCTGATCACATTAAAAAAATTTTTTTTTTTTTTTAAAAAAGTCCTAGATAATGAAAAATGTGAGACAAATGTGATAACATGACAAATATCAGACTTCCGTAATTAAACACTCGACTTCCCTGGACCAACTTAAAACATGAGCGTTAAAAACAAGAATTGTGCCACTGTGCTTCCTTTTATTCACTATACATTAGGGGTGCATGATTATGGCCAAAATGAGCATCACAATTATTTTGATCAATATTGAGATCACGATTATTTATCATGATTTTTCATTGATTTTAGGGGCAACATATTTTTATTGCACTTTCACATTTAAATAAACAGACCGCTGCTTTCACCTCCATGATGTGCTACATTCCTGCTAATATATAAATCTATGCGTCAAATTAGACTGAACCTTAAATTTCATGATCTCGTAGAAGCAAAATATAAATAAAACTGTACCCAAAATATAGGATAAGTAAAAAGAAAAATGCCATCAACCAAATTAAAATATGCAACCAAATGAAAACAATTCAGGCGAATGCAGAAAGGGCAATAACAGTATTTACAAGAGGAGAGACGCAGCCAAATCATCCAATAGAGTTGTGCAGGGACAACGTCATTTTGTACCGGAACCCAGAAGTTAGCATCACACCGGTTCCCTCGACAAAAACCCAATAGGATTTTCCCACAGGCTTTTGAATTATCGCAGAAAAAAGCTCTGTGATCAACAAAAGTTTACAATACTAACATGTTATCCATCAAGATCATTTTCACAAATGAACACAACTTTTATGACGTTTGAAGCCTGAATACAATCACTAGAAATAAAAAGCTAACAGTATGCTATAAACGAACTACACCACGTTCGCTCGACAACGTCACCATCACAGAGCTTTCAACAACTTTTCCAAACTTGATTTAAAACATTTTCCATGATACGGATTTACTCTGTGGATGAATCTTCATACACAGTTTTTTAAATTT
Source organism: Ictalurus furcatus (assembly GCF_023375685.1). Taxonomy (NCBI): domain Eukaryota; kingdom Metazoa; phylum Chordata; class Actinopteri; order Siluriformes; family Ictaluridae; genus Ictalurus; species Ictalurus furcatus. Next base: position 14,109,574 of record NC_071277.1, on the reverse strand, counting down.
TTTTTTTGGAATTGCGCACAGCATACCTGAACCAGTTTATCTGCAAAGTTTTTTCCTGTTCAGCGTGATGACCTTTAATATCCCCGACAACATCTGTAGTCTCATTCAGCAACTTGTTAGTGTCATAATTTCCCCTCGTGCAAGCTCTGGAGCTCGAAGTGAAGCTGGCAGCTTGAGCACTAAAATGCTAACTCGTTTCTGGGTTTTCGCATTACAAAATGACGTCATCCCTGCGCCACTCGATGGTGATTGGCTGTAAGTTTAGGAAGCGCTTGATTTGATCTGCAGCAGAGTTTTCTATGAGCGGATGACGAACTTTAAACGTCAGTATCGCAGTCGATCATGTTCGTGTAATTGTGGGCAGTGAAAATCGTAATTGCGATCGATATTTGATTAATCGTCCAGCCCTACTATACATAATTTAACTACTATGTGACCAGGCAATTCCAACAGCAAAAAACAAACTGAACAACAAAAGTAATTTGATCTCATCCTAAACAAACATGCCTGAGAATGTGTACTGTATGTGATAAATGCTTTCTCTGAGAACATTTAAACAAAGGGGTTTTTTTTAATGCATGTAGTAGATTACAAAATGTAAATGAAGTGTACATGTTTAGATTGCACTCGCTGATTCCCACCTTGATTCGTCCTCTGCCCTCAGCATTCTCCACCTCAGCAGCAATTACTCTTATTTCCTTTTTGATAGCTGGGCTCTTGGCTGCTTCCTCTTCTCCATGAGGCATTTTTTCTAGGTGAGCATGTTTCTGTTGATCAAGGAAGAGAGAAAACTGTTATGGCACATATGGAAATGTTTTGCCATAGCCTCTCGTTAATAAACGGAGTAAACGATGAAGTATATTTGATTTGAGAACTACAAGCCTTACCAAGTATTTGAAGCAATGCCTCCATCCAGTAATATGAGCGACCATCTCATTCTGCAGTCGCTGCACCTTACATAGCCTACACTGGTAATGAGGAGCTACTGACTGGCTGGGGCTGCGATACTCCCATACATAGTGTAGACCTACACACACACACACACACACTCAGTACTCACATTTCCACAATGTGCTTCATTTTCTCATTAGGATTATATTACGTACCGATAACTGGGATAACTGGATCTGTTATAGCTTTCAGCCGTTTGTTGAGGGCGGGTATGGTCTGAAGGGATCCATTCTTGGTGAACACTGATGGAAGTTGCATAAATTAGAATGACAAGATTGCATCCCATATAGCATGATACTACACGATAAGAGAGCTCTAGACATTTTAAATCATTCAAAATGATTGTAAGTACACTTCAAAATCAACAGCGCAATTAATTACATTGTTGCGCTTCCCACATAGGCATCAACAGAGTGGAAAAGCTGTGGCAAACCAAGTGAGCCACATTTGAAAATGTACTACTGAACAACATATAAAAACTCAGTCCTGATTAATTCTACTGGTCAAAACACTGTGCTTACCAACAACAAAGTACGGATGTCCCAATCCAATATCAAGCACCACTATTTGTGCTGACAGTTGGCTGATTCTGTAGATATTGGATCAGATTTAAAATTTTCAGAACTGATCCAATGGCCTATTTTTTCCTTTTTTTGTTCACAAATTCTCTTAGACATCATGCTTGATGTTTTGCAGAACTTGCCAACAGAAACTTATGGAGAATTGGTTTGTGAATGGTTAACATTTCTCCATAAATTCAAGATGGGTAGGCTTTCTGGATGTGCACAATACCCATTCTGATGCCAGGGAATCTTAAGGCACATACTGAGTGGACTACAAGGAACTACCCTCCAAATGAGTCCTGATGGATTCCTGTGGTCAAAATGTCCACCAAGAAAGCACTGGTTTGGAGTCAATCACATTGCGGCTAAGGTGCTTGTAAACTATGTGGTCTTCCAGAAATTAAGGATGACCAGAACGAGGAAGGTTTTGTTAACTTTCCAGAGGATTCCAAGTTTCTTACAGATGCACTTCGACCCCAGTGTCATATTCCAGGTGGTTACGTTCTAGTTTTAACCAGTAGGCCGATCAATTTCTGCAAAACAGCACCCGAGTCAGACTTGTCCTTTACTGGATATTAGCTATCCTTTACTGAATGTTGTCAAATACAACATACAGTACAAAAGCTGAAAAAGTTCCTGCTTGAACTGGCTTTGGACCGCATCTCTCTGGGCCACTGCCCGCCACGTTTGTTCAACAGAAACCGATCTTATATGGACAAGCCATGAGAAGTCCACCTTTTCACCTGACAAATGACACTGACGCTTGTGAACTGGTCTTTGATTATTAGGAAAGCGTATCCCAATGCTTCCTTCAATTAATCTGCTGCAACATTAAACACTCCTGGAGATAATCTGGGCTTGAAATATTCATTAACTCATGTAAAATAACTCGCAAACGCCCCAAAGCAGACATCCAGTCAGTGATACAGGACATTACGTTTCTAATGTTGTTCAGGCTAAATTCAGATACCAGGGTGTCTGCAGGTATCAAGTTAAATTTAGGACGTTTTGAATGCCACTTCAAACATAATTTAATACCAAATTTGCAGTAATTTAAAATGTAATTATTTGTTATTTAAGCATTTTATAATGCAAAACCTGGAATGTACTTAATTGGGATGTTTTGTTTATCATTTCATTTACAAGGTCTACATTTGATGGGTAAATTTTTTTTTAAATGATGGCACAAAGATTAATTTAATAAAAAGAAAATGGCAGAAATCTGTTGGTATTCTTCCAGCAGGTCAATGCTTGATACAACCATCTTTGCCTCCAATTCCAGCTGCAAGTCTAACTGAACTGCCCATTGTACCATATTCAAATTCATGTCATTGAACCACTTCAGCATAGCTTTGGTAGCATATGTAGGATCACTGTCCAGTTGGAAGGTGAACTTCTGCCCCAGTATCTTGCAGAGAGAAACAGGTTCTCTTCAACATACTCTCACAGGAAAAACCGTTCATATGCAACTTCTTTGCAGTAGCTTCTACACATGAATATCAACATTCTGTCACAAGCACCCACTTGTGTGTGACTGGGTTGCTTTTCTTCCAAGACTGCTCTCTGCCTTGCCCTCAATCCTGACTGGTTACCTAATCCCTCCTGATGAGAAAAATCCCCGTAACATGATGCTACCACAACCATGTTTCACTCGGGGGAGGGTGTTCTGAGGTCAAACTTAGCACTTGGTTCAAAAACGAAAAAGGTTTTGGCCTCATCAGACCAAAGAATCTTTTCCCACATTTGCTGAATCGCTTGCTTCTTACATGCCTTTTGGCAAACTCCAAAGAACAACTTTTTTTTTTAAATCGGCTTTCTTCTCGCCACTCTTCTATGTCGTCCAGCTTTGTGATGTATCCAGGCTATGGTTTCCGATGAACAACTTCATGCAGCCAAGCTATGGATCTCTCCAGCTCCTTTACCTTTGGTGTCTTGGTTGCTTCTCTGAGTAACACCTCCCAGTCATGAAAATTTGGTGAGAGAATTGTGGTTATGCCAGATTTTTTTCATTCTTAAAACAATGAGTTTAATGGTTCTCCATGGGATGTTCATAGCATGGGATATTATTTTTATAACCATCACCTGACTGATATTTTTCCAGAACTTTATGGCTGACTTGTTTTGATAGTGTGTAAAATATTATTGTGGTGTAAAATACACATTATATTAAACAGCTGGTGTAAAACAAGCCGAAATTGATGCCTTTGGCAACTGACCAATCAATAATGCAATGGATGCAAAAGACTGGAGTAGGTCTAAAAACTACTGGACCATACTTTTAAGAACGCTGGTAGAGAGAAATCAAAGACCACGTGTATTCAAATTTATGACGATACTTGTTTAGGCCTAACATCTGTAAAACATATGCTAATTTCTGTGTAGGAATTTAAGGACCTACGGACACCCTGCAATAATAGTGTTAGAAAAATAAATGCAAGACACAACACTATTCATTTTGTTGAAAATGGTTCTTGAAAACAGTTAAATCCCATCATGGCCATAGGGGCTGGTTTTGTGTTACATTAAAGCTCTAGAGACCTCAGACATGGCACATGGCAATGATATCACCAAGGCCAGAGAGTTCTGAAGGTCAAAAGAAGAGAACAGGGCTCTGAGGGCAAGACTTACCTATGTCCCCACTGTAGACCTGCTGCTTTTTCTGTCATAGATGACAAGTAAACCCGTCGAAGAGAGAGAGAGATAAAGAGGAGTTAGAGAGACAATAGTAAGCGAGGTTGGGAACAATACCCCAACACTCCTGTGATCCGTCCTCCTCTTCGATGCTCTCCATTAGCAGAGGAGGCTGTTCGTGGGTATGAAGGTTATGGAGCCACAATCGACCCTACCAGTTAGTCATAGACTTGTACTGGAAGAACAGTAATCTGTCTCTTCCCTCTACAGCATGGGGATTATTTAGGAAGACATGAAAACAACAGTCCATGACTAATACCACAGGATAAAAAAAAAGTTAGGTAGCAAACTGCACAGGGTTTATGCTTAATATTGCATATGCACCAGTGCTCATGTGTGATTTAAAAATCAGAAGAGACGTATGGGGTTATGACCCCTGAGAAGCATCTGTCCTCAGTTCCTACTTGTGAGCATGCATTGAAGATCTTTGTTGTCATTCTGTTGACGAGAGCTTCACATTATGCAATGCATACACAGCACTGGCTCAACAATTTAATAAAAAAGAAAAAACTCAAAAGCTAGTAAGACATTTACACTGTAAAAAATGAAGCTGAAAAACAATGCTCCAATACAAAAAGTTGTTTTTTCCCCACCCATTTAAAGAGTAGGGTTTAAAATGAAGATAGTGGCAAGTGTAACTTTATAATTTTGCACGTTCATAGTTTCCAGAAAGTCATCTGATAATGACTACCTGCTTTTTTTTGGACATGGACTTCAAAGGCCATGAATTTTTACATTTTTGTTTCCACAGTGTTTACACACATGGTAATAACAACAACAACAACTGTTAATAAAAGTTATAAAAACAATAATAGGCATTTGCAATCAGAGTTGGAAGTACAAATCTTGCAAAATACATCTATACAAACTGTCAGCATGGAAATAATATGAAGATTAGAAAATCTTTTTTTTTTCTTTTGTAATAAAGCTAATTGTAGACCCTAGCAAGAGAGGTCAAAGGAAGAGAGTGTGTTTCAGTGTTTGCAGAACAGCTCCTCCACACACTCGCTTCATGCTTGTGAATACCTTTCTGTGTAGGCATTGTGCACTCATTTTTAATGACCACGCTCACAGGTATACAGTTGTGCCAAAAAGTTTGCATACCCCTTGCAGAATCTGCCAAATCTTAATAATGTTAACAAGAGGGATCATGTTTTTTATTTAGTACTGCTCTGAATAAGTTATTTCACACAACAGATGTTTACATATAGTCCACAAGACAATATAATAGCTGAATTTATAAAAATTACCCTGTTCAAAAAGTACATATGTTTGATTCTTAATACTGTGATGTTACCTGGAAGATCAACGACTGTTTTATGTTTTGTGATAGTTGTTCATGAGTCCTTTGTTTGTCCTGAGCAGTTAAACTGCCCACTGTTCTTCAGAAAAATCCTCCAGGTCCTGCACATTCTTTACTTTTCCAGCATCTTCTGCATATTTGACCCCTTTCCAACATGAGCTATATGATGTGATCCATCTTTTCACACTGAGGACAACTGAGGGACTCGTACACAACTATTAAATAAGGTGTAATCAAGGTGTTGATTATGAAATCAAGCGTATGTAAAGTTTTTAACTGGTTAATTTGTGTATATGCAGTTATTATCGTGTCTTGTGGACTTTATGTAAACATCTGGTATATGAAACAGCTTAATTGTACTGCAGCCAGCCACTAGAGGGCCTCAGAGACATTTTGCCTTCACTTTTGTCTCCTTGTTAGGACGCCCACTCTTACATACATTGTTTTAAACTATTAAAACAGGTACATTTAAGTAAGCCATTGTTCTGTCCATAGAATTACGTAATCATTTAACCTTATGTTGCTTAGCAACCAGCGCTTCACTGCGTGGCGGAAGAATATCAGTAATAATCAATTACACGGTTTACTGAGCACTGGATTTTTATAATATTGATATGACGTCATTTTGGAAGATTCATCCACAGAGTAAATCCGTATTACGAAAAATGTTTTTAAATCAAGTTTGGAAAAGTTTTGTCAGAAGCTTGGTGATGGTGACGTTGAAGTCGCGCGACCGTGGTGTAGTTCGTTTATAGCACACGATTAGCTTTTTATTTCTAGCGATTGTATTCAGGCTACAAACTTCATAGAAGTTGTGTTCATTTGTGAAAATTATCTTGATAGACAAAACGTGTCATTATTGTAAACTTTTGTTGCTCACAGAGCTTATTTTTGCGATAATACAAAAGCCTATGGGAAATCCTATTGGGTTTTTGTCGACGGAACCAGTGTGAAGCTAACTTCCAGGTTCCGGTACAAAATGACGTCATCCCTGCAACACTATTGTTTTTATAAAACCTATAAGCCACTCGGGGCCGCGCGTTAGTGATTTTATCACACATTTTAAGCGGGTTCAGCATCACTGTAACCCTCACCTTCTGCTTTATTAGGCTGCATGTAAACACAGCTAGTTCTCGCTAGCTCGGTCACTAGCAAACATGCAACACCGGCACACCGCCATGTCCTAATCAGTCAGCTCTGCTAAGTAGCCAGCATTAACTCACCTTCCCGGGGTTCTTCTTTTTCTGCTGAAAGGTTTGCGCTCGAGCTGAAGCATCCATCCTGTCAGAAATCTCAAAATGTAACAAGGACCAAAATTAAATTACACGAAGCTATTATCCATATTATCCCAACGCCAAAGAACGGCTTAGCGTCTTAGCTTGCTAGCATAAGTCTTATTAGCGGCTTAGCACTAGCATAGCACAGCGACCTTGTAACATTTAATTTTTTTACATTTCACAATGGGGAAAAAATCTCAGAAAATTACACTTAAATATAAATGTGCAGTAATAAACAGACACAGAGTCACCTCTGCATTAATAATTAAACAACAGCTAACTTAAGATTACTGATAGTATTAGCGATGATGCAGTAACATTAAGAGAAACTGCTTTTTATTAAACACATAGCACAGCTTATTTTAAATTAATTGAGAGAAAAAAAACTATTAACAATAACGTGCTGCAATTACCTCCGTTACGTCTTCAACAGGGGTACAAAATCAAACTGTTTACACCTAATACTTCTGTTTTCGTCCTACGCCTCGGTGAAAACAGGAAGCGTAATGGCTGGAGGACCGGAACATATCTCTCTCTATCACTCTCTCTCCATAGCCACTGGTTTCAAAATAAAAGTCATGCGAGCTCTCCTGTAGTTGCGCTGGCATTTAACCCGACAATCTCCTGAAATCAAAATTGGTGTTTCAGAGCTTTTTGTACCCGTCCCTTTCGGTGTGTCTCGATCAACTCCCTAGGTCATGAATCACTATATCCTGTACAAAAATAGTTCTGGAGATATAGCCATTTTTAATTTTTATAGTTTGTCAATTCCAAGAAAATGATTAAACATTTTTAATGACTCATCCTGGGCTTGCATTCTGTTTGTCCAATTAAACACAAACCCCCGTGCGAGTATAAACGGGCCACCCCAGGGAATGCTCTACATTAGCAGCATCTTCACAAATATGGTTCATCTGTGTATTTTTTTTTTATGCGTGTCTTCCCACACACTATTCCTTCTTCTAACCGTACCTTGGTTTATTTATTTCGAAGAAGGTGGAATTTGCGAAAGTTACATGACAGGAATTTTCAGAGAAGTGTTTTATCATCTTGGGGTTGTTCAGTACTGGAAGGTCTTTCTTTTTGGGTTTCCCCATCAATAAGGTATCCCGTGGAGGTGAAATTGGTGAAGGCAGTAGTGAAACAAGGCCCCCTTAAACGCCTCACTGTTCATATTTAGGTAGTTCTCTAAACTACTGTCAGGGGTGAGCGTGAGCAGTGGAGTGCATTGCCTAAAGTTATCTCTGTGACGATGGTTCCTGCTGCCTCCAAGTGTTTCTGGAGCTCTTTCTGGGTGGTCCTTGTCTCTCGGGCTACTCTTCTGACTACTCTTCTGAGTATGGGTTATGTTTTTGCAACAATAGAGTTGCGACGGTCTTGGGAGAGCTCTTTGCTTTTACCCATCATGAGATGTTTCTTGTGTGACACCTTGGTAACAAAAAGCCTTTTTTATAGACCATCAATTTACTAACCCAGCTGATATTAATTTGCACAGATAGGAAGAATAATTTCGTTCTAATTACTTACGGAATTTTTACGGACTTTTTCAAGGTATGAAGTTTAAGAACTGCTTTTTCCTAGTATGTTCAATACTTTTTTCCTGTGTCATTCCACTGTATTACACATAACTTTATTTATGGACTTTAATGTTGTGAATTCTTTATATTTCCAGATTTTTTGAGTTAATACTGATGTCTGCTGAACATTTCATGTGAATAACCTCATTGGAAATATATTTACTGAAAAAAAAAATGTTGACACTTTCTATATTTATTTCCCCCACTGTAAATTGAATAAATATGGAGAGAGTATGCAACCATGTCTTAAGCCCCTACACATTTTAAACCATTCTGTTTATCCTTTTCCCATTCGAACTGGTGCATCTTCTTCATTGTAAAGGTTGTGCATGAAAACGATCAGGTGTTCTGCTATACCCATGCTTCGTAGCGGGGCCAAGATTTTCTGATGATTCACACAATCAAAAGCCTTGCTGTAGTCGATGACATACATATAGATATCCTTTTAATATTCTTTGGCCTTTTCAAGGATTCATCTCACATTTGCAATGATATCCCTTGTCTCTTGCCCTTTCCTGAATCCTGCTTGATCTACAGGCAGTTTTGTTTCAAGTTGGGTTGAAGTCTCCACTGAAGGATCTTGCTGGCATGCGGGATCAAGGTGATTGTGCGATAATTCCCACAGAATCACTTTTTTTTTTTTTTTTTAATAATAGTATGAACACAGAACTTTTCCAATCTGTTGGCCACTGCACTGTATTCCAGATTTCTTGACAGAGCTTTGTTAGTATTGAAACAGCTGCAGTAATTCAATGGGAATACCATCAACACCAGGTGCCTTCTTCTTTGATAAGGCTTTTAATGCTGCTTCTACTTCTTTTCTCAGTACTTGTGGTTCTTGTTCGTAAGATATAGTTTGAAACACCTGTTGCTTTGCTTGATCTTCATGGTACAGTGACGTGGTGTATTCCTTCCATCTGTACTTGATCTCCTCTACAGCGTTGAGCATGCGTCCTTGAGCGTCTTTAATCATTAACAATTCGAGATTTGAAGTTTTTCTATAATTCATTTAGTTTCATGAAAGCCAACTGGGTCCTGCCCATGATATTTTCGGATTCTATTTGCTTGCACATGTCGTTGTAGTACTTTTCTTTGCCTTTTCTGGCTATCAGCTGAAATCTCTGGTTGAGTTCAATAATTCCCTCTCTTTGCCTTTTTACTTTAGCCTTCCTATGTTTTTTAAAAATATTCAAGGTTTCTTCAGTCAACAATTTTGGCCTGCTTTCTTTTTGTTGTCGGTAAAAGATTCTTTCACTTGCTTCAAGCATGACTTTCTTTATGTCTGCCCATAGCTCTTCTGGTGCTCTGTAGTCTGTGGCCAACGCAGTGAAATGATTTTGCAGGCACTCTCTAAACACTGGTGGTATATTCTCAAGGTTGTACTTTACCACTTGCCTGATTGACTTGCTCTTCTGCAACTCGAGTTTGAGTCTGTAAACTAGTAACTAGTGATCTGCACCACAGTCAGTTCCCAGCTTTGTCTTTCTTGGAAATATTGAGCTTTTCCATCTCTCACTTGCACATACATAGTTGACCTGATTTCTGTACAACCCAATGGTCCATGTGTACAGTCACCTTTTGTGTTGTTGAAAGAAGGTGTTTGAAATAAACATTTTTGCTCATCTTGCAGAACCCGATCAAATGTTCTCCTGCTTCGTTCCTGATCCCAAGTCCTTATTTTCCAACCACTTGGCCTTCTTCATTTTCTCCAACCTTCGCATTCCAGTCTCCCATAACTATCACTACATCTTGTTTGCATGCTTGGTCAATTTCAGCTTGCACTTGTTCATAAAACTGATCAAGTTCTTCCTCTTCTGAATCTGGTGTTGGTGCATACACCTGGATAACAACTGTATTGATGAATGTTCCTCATAGACGAATAGAGATTGCACGATCACGGAGTACATTGTATTTCATTTCAGCCTTTGTGAGCTCTTTCTTGATTATAAATGTGACTCCGTTTCTCCTTCGCTCACCATTTCCAGCATAGTATACCATATGATCATAGTTCACTTAACTATGCAAGCGTTTCATTTAGTTTTTTACCACAACCACTTTTCCTTGATTCGTACTTCTCACATTCTAAAGCTAGACTGTAGGATGCAGTTAAATCAAAGCCTTCGGGAAGTCTCACTGCTGATGTTGATGTGCATGAAATGAGGGTCAGAAGCTGTAAAAAAAAAAAATAATAATTTAATTAATTGAATTAATATTGGCTCTTCCCCAGTAACTTGCTGAGTGCCTTCCATCCTGGGCGTCTTATCTAACATAATATCAGGATTTAAATGACTGTTACTATCCGTACAGTTTTTATGGCAGGATAGAGAAGTAGATTGCCACGCATTTCTTCCACGCAGTTAATGTTGGTGTTGTTGCCGTCACTTGTACGTGATCCTCCGCCTTCAACACTGGATATACTTTCACCGTTAGTATAGCAGTATAGAATGATGTACGCACCCTGGTGGTGGATTGAGGAGAGGTAGACTGTAATTCTTGATCATCTTACCCCTTTTTTTGTTATTGTTGTCATTTTGGGGTTTTATGTTTGTTAGGGGTTTTTTTTGGTTTTTTTTGTTTGTTTTTGTTTTTTGTTTGTTTGTTTGTTTTTGTTTTTTTTCTCTGGTTGTTTGTTTATTGTTTCCCCCTTTCCTTTGGTTTTGGCTGTGGTTGTTTGTTGGGGTTGTTGGGTGGGGTGTTATGTAAGATGTAAATTTTCAATAAAAATTCTATGTTCATAAATAGTATAGCAGTATAGCCAGTCAGTATAGCCCTTTGGGTCATAGCAGTGCACAAGCCCGACCTCCACGACAAGGTGACAGCTATCGATCGTGCACCGTTATATACTATAGCAAAAATCATTCAGGAACTCACAGAGCACTTGGAAGAATGAAGGGGCATTGACCATCAATAAATGATGAATATCAAATATGCATATTGCCCAGAAGTGGTAATGAAGGTTCTCTTCCATTCGTCCCCCGTCTCTGATGCATATAAGTTTACAGGGGCACTAACAGAATCTACATTGGTGAAAACATTAACACCTCTCAGCTCTCGGATACATATACAAGTGCATCTCAAACAATTAGAATATCGTGGAAAAGATTTTTTTTTTTCTATAATTTAATTCATAAGGCCGATTAGAGCTCTTCTCAAGTTGACATTTCTGTATTATACATTCTTTATTCGAATACTTTGAGACAGATTTTTTACAAATCAGAATTTCATCTTTCATTTCCTGGTATTTACATCTAGATGTGTTAAACAACTTAGAACATGGCACCTTCTGTTCGAACCCACCCATTTTTCAAGCGATCAAAAATATTGGAACATGGCCGGTGTTTCTTGTTGATCAGGTGTACTCTGTTAGATTAATTGTTTAAACAATTAATAGCTCTGTATGTCTACTCTTGGTTTGAACCCTCAGTTTCACCTGGGAAGACTGCATTTGTTGTTAAAAAGGATAAACCTATATGAAGATGAGAGAGCTATCTATGGGAGAAAAGCAAGCCATTCTGAATCTAAGAAAAGAGGGAAAATCAATCAGAGTGCATAGCCTATACAACAATTTGGAATGTCCTGAAAAAGAAAGAAACCACTGGTATACTAAGAACCAGCCATCAAACAGCAACAGTTGATGACAAACACTATCAGAACTGTGAAGAAAAATCCAAAAATCACCAACAACCTCTACAGGGCAGGGGTGAAGGTATCACAATCCACAGTTCAAAGAAGTGCTGAATTTTGCCTATTACCTGGAGACACTTAACATAGAAACAGATACTCACATATTCAATTGGAGAAAGAAAAATAAGACACCAGCCATGAGTGAGAAGAAGCAAGGGTCCAGGTTTATTCGTTCCGTTCCACCACACGAGATCCACACAGTTTGAGACGCCCCAAAATGCGATCTAAAAAACCAGAGCTGAAGCTTTTCTATTTATACAGTTTTCTTAGGGTCAGGATGACCCAGACATCAATATGTTTAGACTTAGCTATCCCGGAACACCATTACGTACATCAATTGGCACTGTTGAGCGACCCTTATCATGCAGGTGCAGTTCCGGCTCCAAAATATATTTCGTCTTGTTTCACTCTTTAAAAATAACTTGACCGTGTCTGTGTCGCTTCCTGACTGGATTTTAGTCGAGAACGGACACTTTCAAACACACCATCTCTACATTATGAGTAAATTTTATGTTTGTTCTTCATTTAGTTTTTTGTTTATAGTGCTTGCATGTACATTACCCTATAATACTTTTTCATGAGATTAATTTCTGTTTTCTGCATACACACCAGGCCTCTGGGTGTGTGTGTGTGTCTCTTAGTTGACCTTCTGCCTGCGTGCAGACGTACTCCACCTATGCTCTGAGACCTGCCGCACTTAATCAAATACATGTATTGTTATCCTCCTGCACCTTGCTTATCTGTGTGTTGTGTCTTAGGTGAACATCAGTTCATACAGTCCACCAGCCCAGTGAATTCTCAATAAGATTACATATTACTCATACTACGTTTATTTCATGTATATTTTATATACAACATTTCCCCCTCTGAGGCTATAAAGCCTCACAAACTACACATATATATTGTTTTGAATCCTGACTCCTTTGATTACACGTTGATTAACTGTGCACCCCCTAAATAGTGATTATTACTACTACTGTCGTTAGTATAAGTGGCTGCTACGAGTAACTACTTGATTGGATCTACACGTCCCTATCTTTCTCAACTGGGCCTGCCAGCCCTCAGTTTTGTGTTTTTCGGTACTGTGCAGTGTGTTGCTTCTGCCCAAAAAACAATCCTCGCACTCAGGGGTGGGCGAAAAAACCTCTAAGGAGGAAAAATTCCCACCCTGCCAGCACCATGTGCTCGACAGCACCATTATACTTCTCTCGTGCCTGATTGCGTCACACTTCATTGCACATCACATGTCATATCACAAACATTTTATAACAACCCAAATTGACAGTCTCTGTTGGCAGTATCTCTCTGTATAATGGCTGTCTTCGGCCCAGGCACTTTACGTACCCTTGGGCCACCCTTGGGGAGAGGTTAGGCTTACACCCAGGGCATGGCTCATCACATCGTCTTCTCATCCTGGCCTGCCATTGAATTGAGAGTTCTGTGGTAATGTCTCTTGAGGGCAGACCCCCCGTTGACAGCTTCGTACAGGACCTTCACGTGTTCCCCGCCACCTCGTCATCGGAGGATCCTCGAGCATCCTCAGGGATCGGGGGTCGCATGTTCTTGTAGTCAGCTGCTTCAGCCATTCTCTTGTAGTCAGCTGCTTCAGCCATTCTCTTGTAGTCAGCTGCTTCAGCCATTCTCTCGCTGCTCATGGTGACCACCACCCCCCGTTGAGGCGGTAACGCCTCACCCTTCACTCCTGGGCTGGAACACCCCTAGGTACACAAGTCGGGGGTCACGGGACAAGGAACTTCTGTCTCCTCTCTCCGTTCCCAGCTCTGGTCCTGTGAATAGATAGCTTCATACATAGCAGTTCGTTATCTCATATATGCTCTTAGTACCATCTGCAATTACTCCAACAGCAGTCCTTCATAAGGAACAGACAGGCACAGACATGGGTCGACCCCTAAGCATTTCATGCGGTGTTAGATACATAGTCTGCATGCGATAGGTCACTAGTGCAAGAGGTAGAGCATCTACCAAAGCAAGTTCAGTGCCAGCACACATTGCGTTAAGCTTAGCCTCAAAGGTACCATTTACCTTTTCCATTATTCCCTGTGACTGAGGGTGATAAACACATCAAAATCTTAATTTATTCACAGTTACTGTAATACTGTTCTTGTTTTTGTTTTTGAAACAAACGCTGAGCCATTGTCAGAGCTACTCTGAGATATGCCAACTTGAGGAATTACCTCTCTGGTCAAAAATTGAATAACTGCTCCAGCAGTCTGTAGAAGGCACTGCCTCCCTCCATCTGCTAAACCTGTCTATCACCAAGTGCTTAAATGGTCTTTCTGGCATGTGCACTATTGATACTGATCTTCCCTTTCTGACATTGTTTTGAGCACAAATTTCACACTCAGATTATCATCCAACATTGCCTGTAAGTACAGAGATCATTCGTCTAGCTGTTTTATCTTTCCCCTACCTTCCCCATCACACACTGGTTAAAACCATGGGCATCTGACATTCATGCACTGAGAAGTGCATTAGGTACAATCAGAATTCAATTAAACTATTTGCTCGGTAAGTGGCGTTCCAACGCTTTTTCTAAAACTGCATTGCATTCAAACAACTCCAAACAGACGACACAATCCATGGGCATAAACAGAGTCAGTATTTATCTATATATATTAGCAATTCTACCCTTAACCAGTTTGCACTCTGTAGTGATAGTTTCCAATTCAGCCAAAAGGGCAGAGCAGGGTGCTCATAATGTTTGTGAAATTTCAGACACAAAATCTTTCAGATGGAACGTCCAAAAAGTTCAAACTTAGGCTCGAGGAAATATGAATTTCGTGTGTTCTCAATGACTGGCTCCACAGAATTAATTAGGCAATACAACACTACAGTTGGTGTATTAGGCACACTACTAGGTTTAATAATTAACTTTTGGGTGGCACATAGAATAACCTCATTGTCACGTATCGTGACGGAGCGGAGATAGGACGGATGCAAGTGCAGTATGAACAGTTGTTTATTTTAAAAGAGAGACAGGCAGACAAATCCAAAACGTGATCCATAAACGTAATCCAAAACAGGCGAAGGTCAGGCGATCGGCAAACAGGCATACACAGGGTTAAACATGAATCAAAACGAGAAACATGAACTATGACGAGGAACTGGGAGCGGATAACCCAGCATGAATTAACTCTAAACATGGAATGTGACTATGACTACTATACGAACTAATCTAACTCTACGATAATCTTCCGCGTTGTGTGCTGGGAGGTGCGCGGTATATATGTGGACATGATCAGCGTCTAAACTGCTAGCAACTGAGGGCAATACAGACACACGTGAAATCCCAGCCAATGACAGAACAGGGAGAAGACATGACAGAAACATAAACAAAGCACACGTGTCCAGATGTCACTACTGTCAACAATGGAAAAGCAGGTGCTCGCGCATTCGCGCTTAGAGCATGCTGCTTCAAGGGGAAATCATGACAGAACCCCCCCCCAAAGGCACTCCTCCCAGAGTGCCATGAGTCATCCCATTTCATTGGCGGCCCCGGCCCCCTGGGCTGAATGTCCCAAGCAGAGCCAGGAAACCGCACAATGTTCTTGGCGGCGCAGGGAAGCGGAGTGACGTCCCTGGCTGAACAGGGAGGCAGAGTAATGACCACAGCCGGGCAGACAGGCTGAGCGACGTCCTCGGCGGAGCATGAAAGCGGAGCGACGTCCTCGGCAGAGCAGGGAATCAGGGCGACGTCCTCGTCGGAGCATGAAAGCGGAGCGACGTCCCCGGCTGAACAGGTAGGCAGAGTGACGACCACAGCCGAGCAGGCAGGCTGAGTGAAGTCCTCGGCAGAGCATGAAGGCAGAGTGACGACCACAGCCGGGCAGTCAGGCTGAGCGAAGTCCTCGGCAGAGCATGAAAGCGGAGCGACGACCACAGCCGGGCAGGCAGGCTGAGCGAAGTCCTCGGCGGAGCATGTAAGCGGAGCGACGTCCACAGCCGGGCAGGCAGGCTGAGCGAAGTCCTCGGCGGAGCATGAAAGTGGAGCGACATTCACACCAGGGCAGGCGGGCTGAGCGAAGTCCTCGGCAGAGCTTGAAGGCAGAGCGACGTCCTCGGCGGAGCAGGAAAGCAGAGCGACGTCCTCGGCTGAACAGGGAAACAGAGCGCTGTACTCAGCAGAGCAGGGAAGCAGGGCAACGTCCTCGTCGGAGCATGAAAGCGGAGCGACGTCCCCGGCTGAACTGGAAGGCAGAGCGACGTCCTCGGCTGAACAGGAAGGCAGAGTGACGTCCTCGGCTGAGCAGGAAGGCAGAGCGACGTACTCAGCGGAGCCTGCAAGCTGAACTTGGCTGGTCATATCAGCAGACTGGGATGTGAGCAGAGCTTGGTCGTCCGTGTCAACAGACACTTGGTTATGCATGTCAGCAGACGTGGACGTGAGCAGAGCTTGGTTGTCCCTGTCAGCTGACTTGGGCGTGAACATAACTTGGTTGGTTGGGTCATCAGACGGGAACATGAGCAGAGCTTGGTTGTTTGTTTCAACAGACACTTGGTTGTGCATGTCAGCAGACTCGGGCGTGAGCAGAACTTGGTCGGCCATATCAGTAGACTTGGGCTTGAGCAGAACTTGGTTGGCCGTATCAGTAAACTTGGGTGTGAGCAGAACATAGTCGGCCATGTCAGTAGACTTGGGCGTGAGCAGAACTTGGTTGTTAGGCTTAGATATTAGCGGAACTTGGTCAACTGGATCAGCAGGATTGGACGTGACATCAGGAACTTGAGACTTGACTTGGACTTCAGGGACTTGAGACTTGACTTGGACTTGGACCTCAGGGACTTGAGACTTGACTTGGATTTCAGAGACTCGAGACTTGACTTGGACTTCAGAGACTAGAGACTTGACTTGGACCTCAGGAACTTGAGACTTGACTTGGATTTCAGAGACTTGAGACTTGACTTGGCCTTGGACCTCAGGGTTGAGTTCTGGTGCTGGAGCCTCCCTGTTGACCTCTAGCTGGAGCTCAGCAGGTGAGCCCACCTCGTGGGTCTCAGGTTCGAGCTCTGAGGTCGCCAGGTTAACCTCCGGCTGGGGCTCTGATGCTGGGGCCGCCCTGTTGACCTCTAGCTGGAGCTTGGCAGGTGAGCCCACCTCGTGGGTCTCAGGTTCGAGCTCTGAGGTCGCCAGGTTAACCTCAGGCTGGAGGTCCGGAGCTGAGACCTCCCCGTAGGTCTCGTGCTGGAGCTCTGAGGCTGCCATGTGGACCTCTGGCTGGAGCTCGGCGGGTGAGACCTCCTCGTGGGTCTCAGGTTCGAGCTCTGAGGTCGCCAGGTTCACCTCCGGCTGGGGCTCAGGTGCTGAGACCTCCGATGGGCACGCCGAGGTCACCCTGTTGACCCCGGGCTGGATCTCTGCACGGGCTCTCCGGTGGAGTTTCTTATGCTCCCGCCAGCTGCTCTTGAAGCATTCATGAGAGCAGTAGAATGCTTCCTGGAGACCCAGTTTTTTGCAGGTAGGGCATTGTAGCTTGGTCTCCCTCCTGCAGCCCTCAGACATGCATGTTGGTGCCACCTCCTCCACGTTGGCTGGAACCTGAAGCGGATCGGTGGAGGCTGACCTGTCAATCCCCTCATAATAGAGGTTAAAGGGCAGGTCAGGCTGGGGCTGTCCATTGACTCTCCACCCCAGTAAATCCAGACCATGAAGCTGCCCTGGTTGCGTGAACTCCTCCATAAAAAGTTCTGCAAATTGAGTGACATCCTGGAGGGCAGAGGACCCAGTGCTCACCAGCTGCTCCGCCCAGTCACGGGCCGGACCGCAAAACCTGGACACCAAGAACCCGATCCACTGTCTCTTAGTAGGCTTGGGATACGCCAGGCTGCAGAAATATTCCTGGCAGCTGAAGAGGAACTCCAGCGGGTAGCTCCCCAATCCCGCTGTCTCTGCCGGCAGTTCAATGGCGTACCGCTGAGGGAACTGCACGGACAAGAAATGCGGCCAGTAATCCGAACGTTTCCCGATAAGGTATTGTCCTGCTACTCCCATTGTAGCGTAATGTCTCCCCTGTCCTCCTGCTGCATCCATGTTAGGGCAGAAGATTCTGTCACGTATCGTGACGGAATGGAGATAGGACGGATGCAAGTGCAGTATGAACAGTTGTTTATTTTAAAAGAGAGACAGGCAGACAAATCCAAAACGTGATCCATAAACGTAATCCAAAACAGGCGAAGGTCAGGCGATCGGCAAACAGGCATACACAGGGTTAAACATGAATCAAGGTCGTGGTCACGGAAAACAGGGTCGATAAACAAAACGAGAAACATGAACTATGACGAGGAACTGGGAGCGGATAACCCAGCGTGAACTAACTCTAAACATGGAACGTGACTATGACTATTATACGAACTAATCTAACTCTACGATAATCTTCCGCGTTGTGTGCTGGGAGGCGCGCGGTATATATGTGGACATGATCAGCGTCTAAACTGCTAGCAGCTGAGGGCAATACAGACACACGTGAAATCCCAGCCAATGACAGAACAGGGAGAAGACATGACAGAAACATAAACAAAAGCACACGTGTCCAGAAGTCACTACTGTCAACAATGGAAAAGCAGGTGCTCGCGCATTCGCACTTAGAGCACGCTGCTTCAAGGGGAAATCATGACACTCATATCCTGTTCTTTCAAAATAGAAATGACCTGGTGTGATGAGTGTAAGATCAATGTGTGAGAGAGCAATTTTCCCAGTGATCTGCACTACGAGAACAGCTCCAGCCATGGCACGCAAACGTGCTGGCAATCCTTGTTCCACCAAATCCAATGTTATCAATAAATAAACTGAAGACTTGCAAGCGGCCCACACTCCTGAGCTGGGACCCCCTCAGCGGCGCCCCCTCTCTCAGTCACGTATAAGAAAAAGTCTTTGTTGTAGTTTGCCAGCCATAGTACAGGTGCAGAGCATAAGTCCATTCAATGTCAGGCTTTTCCTTAGAACACCCAGATCTCAGGATTTTGTCATGAAGAGAGCAATCAGTGATACACTGTAGACCATACTTGATAATGTCCAGGAAGCTTAACATTTGTTGTGCTTTATGGGGCGGAGGATGACCCCAATCATGTCCTGTCGGCCTTGGGAGCGTGCAAGGGAGTCTCTGACCACAGAGGAGTAAACCGCAGGGGAGTCCACAGCCCCTGAGGGAGACGCTCCCAGGTGTACTACTGATCTAGGAATGTTAAGGGGAGTAATAGCCTTGAGTTCTCATATGCAGGCACACTGGAAAAAGAGCTGAGCACAGTTCAACAACAGAAAAATATTAATTATCACATGGAATCGAATAGGTTACATTAGGGACATCTGGCAGTAATGGAGCTACTGGGATGACTAGTTCATTGATTTTGCAAATTTTGGGTAAAATGCCATCCTCTTCTAGCCTCAAACATTGGTTACTGGGTGTGTTGTATTGCAGAACTTATCACAGTTGTTATCACAGCTTGCTGTAATAATGCTAGACTAAGAGGGCATGTCCCTTCATCCTTTTCTGAGGATGGAGGATATTGTTTACAGGACACAGGATGAATATACTACACTTTAGCTTAATACAGTGTACATGTTACTTCCCATGCTTCAACCTTTTGTAGCCCATAATGTGCCCGGTATGTTAGCAAGTTCAGGATGAAGGATGAGGGATGAGGATGAGATCTAGACATGTTTTTACAGTTCTCTAGTCTCTTTTATCCCACTAATTTCTTTATTCAAAACAACCTACTGAATTTGTTTTTACTCTGTACAACAATAGTATTTAGTTTAAAGGCTAGACGTGCATGCACCCCCTGTCCGTTTAGAACTGTACCACACTCAAAATATCACTCAGACCCTTCATACATGACACCTTTAATTTTGTTCACTGTATTTTAAATATATCTAATTAGGAATAATGCGTAAATGTCTTTAGCTTAGTCTAGCATAAAATTTATCATCTATGAGCTTTGATTTAACACCCATTTGTTTCCTTGGCTGAGCGCCATTTGTGAAAGGCATAAAAATTCCCTTTATAAATGTATCCATTTCATTTAAACCATATTTTATCATATTAAGGTAGTGTTAAGTCTACTCATGTCACAAACTACATTTCCCATCCTACACTGCGGTACACAAACATGGCTGCCATGGACTGCAATTCCCAGATCACACACACCTGCATCCAGTTCACAGCTCAGTCACAGATACAGTATAAAGACTTTCAATTCTCTCACAGATTGTGCAGCATATGCTCCATTCCTCGTGTTTGTGACCACTGCACTGTATTATTTAAATATTGCAATTCATACATTGTATGACATATCCATAGCACACCGTATAATATATATATTTGTATATTCACACAACTACTTTATTCTATTCACCAATCTATGGTTCAGAAAAGAAACATCACTCAAACTACACTGTTGCAAAGAGACTGTGATTGAACTAACCTAACAAACATGTCCCTGCAGCCACATCAACACAACATGTCAGCAAAAGAAACCATTATGCAACGCTGCCTACTCCAGATACTCGTACTCCATGCAAAACCCGAATTCAACATTAACTAGTCACTATCTTATTCTAATGTGAAGGACTCAGATCACACATCTGTAATGGACATAAAACACCTTACAGAAAGTTTGAAAATAAGTGCAGACTAATATTACCATCAAATCTTACTAATTATTCATCACTGGACATAAGCAGCATTTAAAGAGAAATATGCAGCAAATTATTCACCATTGTGCAACATGAATACCACACGCCAAAAGAACTTACACCGCTCGACTTAGCAGAACAGGAGTTACATTATTATTATTATTATTATTATTATTATTATTATTATCAGTATTATTATTATATTTATTTATTTATTTTGAGTTCATTGCAATCATGACGTGAGTGACCAGTTGGCATGACAACATCAGGTCACATAAAAATGTATAGACACGTACACATATAGGAATCAAAGATACACACATTAGTTATGGTTATTCCAGCTCTTTTTAGTGAGTCAGTTCACTTGACTCAGCTCAGCAATAAGCTCCCAAACAACTCTTCATTCAGTATGACTAATGGCTTTTATAATTCAGCCAAATTTAGCAATATTTGGACCTATGGTTACTGTTTGTGCACATATATCACTTAAATTGTTCAGTTCAAGCTAATTATACTAAATCTTTAATCATACATAATTTTGGATTATGTTCAGCATAAAACCTTAAATAATATAAAAACATCAAACATTATTACCCATGGGTATTGAGCGTTTTATTTAGCTTGATCTATCCAAACCTCAACCCATTCCAAACAAATCACACTCGCACTCACTACACTGCTGGACTACAGGTCTAATACGGCTGTGAAGGTTGTCAGTACTCTCTAAAAACAAATGTTTAGGCTCAACATTAACTCAACAGGGGGAATGTTTTGACTTAGCCTGATAAGGAACACATTGCACATGTCCCACTTCGGTCCTTGTGATTTGGCCACAGAGAGTTAGGCAGAGACTGTAACCTTGGGTCTGATTTACTTTTCAGTTTTTATATCTTTGGTATTAAGTTATTAAGTACACCACTCACAAGGAACAGGTTCAAGTGTTAGCTGATCAATTTTATCGTTGGTCAGGCAAAAATGTCGATATGCCTGAGCAGAAGAAACAACGTGGCACAAAACATAAACTGCCATAAAAGTTCTCTCCGGACTGATAAAATCAAGAATACTGATTGATTTTAACTTTTGCAGAAATATGTTTAAATATTTATTTATATATCGAGTCACCTTGACTTTAATGTGTAGTGTGAAGTTTGATAACTAAAGGATTGTAAAAAGGAAAAAAAAAAAAAAAATCTTTCGCACACATTCTCGCCCCCTCTCGCGCGCTCTGTGTTTAGATGAACGTCATCATGGAATTCAAAAGACTTTCATTCAGTTTCCAAACAGGGAAACACACGGAAGTCAAATTAAAATGAATAGAATGATTTGGAGCTCCGGCGCGCAAGCCAGCCATGTATACAATCTAAATATGGAACTGTATACAATCCGCTCAACACAGTCTCAATCCAGTCTCCTGGTGTCATGCCAGGAGACGGAAGAGCCAGGCCGGACGGAGACCCTCCCCCATAACATGGAACACACACGCACAGTAACTCCATAATACTAAACAAACAATAAACACACATAAAACTCTCTCAGGCGAACCACACACAGTTTTGCAAAACACCAATAGTTTTTGAGTTATGACAACTTTAAATTAATTTCAACCAACGAACTACACTGAATTGGAGAAATCACCTTTTCCTCTACAATCAAATGTATTTTCAATTAAAACTCATTTAATAATCTGTATAATAAACACAAGTTTTTAACTTGATTACTCATAAAAATCATGTTGTTCCAACTAGTTTTTCCACATTATTTAAACGGAATTTAAGTGTTATGTACTTAATTACCATAATTGTGAACACAATTTTTTATAAC
Organism: Ictalurus furcatus; assembly: GCF_023375685.1. Lineage (NCBI taxonomy): Eukaryota > Metazoa > Chordata > Actinopteri > Siluriformes > Ictaluridae > Ictalurus > Ictalurus furcatus. Next base: position 14,087,057 of record NC_071277.1, on the reverse strand, counting down.
TTACTAACTTCAAGTTGTATAACAATAGTTACTAAAATACTACAAATATTATACCTAACATCTCTGCAGGATTTATAGACAAGGCACTGAATGAAATGAGCAATATAGACAAAAAAGAAACACTCTGTGTCGACTACTTTTTATCTCCCATAGAACTATCCACAGTCCAAAGGCTGCTAAAAGAGCAAGTTGACTACAATTGAGCTATTGAGAAACCCTTTATTATCACTTAATTTATGGAATATAAACGAAAGGTCCAAATGGACTTTCTCCTCCACATTTCGAGCGTCTGACTCACTCATTTCTCAACAATGACTTCTGGGGCCTGAAAATGCACACTTTTTTCCACCTTCAGTCTTCCTTTTTCCCTGGATCACACAATCTGGGAATATGTTTTTATATATTACAGGTCTAGAAGTTCTGATTTACACAACAGGCAATCTGGCAGATGTCTAAAATATTTACAATGTTCTTGACTGCTTCCCAATGTTTAAAACATTCCTACAGCAGTTATTGGTACCAAAGTAATTATTATAATACAAACAGTCCCACCGGACTCACACCCCAAAGTCTGTACCAGATTCAAACATTCAATGAAAAAGCAGAAATATCTCACAAAGTTCTGTTTTACCCATCTCAATCTGAAGATCACACACACCTTTTTTCTTTCACACAGAAGCAGGCCTGCACAGAAAAGAACACACACTCACTCACACCTATCTCCAAAATTAATTTTTGGAGTTTATCACACACACCAACTCCTTATGTATGAAGCTTATATTCATATAGATTAAAGGCAACGTTCACATTCGTCTCCAAAACTATTTTTCAGAGCTTATCAAACACACATAACTCCTTATGTACGGAGCTCATGTTCAGAGCACTAATTAATACAACATTCTTCCTGGTCTCCAAAACTAATTTTCAGAGCTTATCACACACGCCTGCAAGCTCTCGCACCATATTATATTCACACACTGTTACACCTATTTATATTATCACACACACATTTGTTAATACACATTCATACACCGGGCACGCTTCTCTTGACGGGTTGAGAGCAGAAATATGGAACCTATACTAAAAGATGAAAACCACTCATCAGCAGTAAGAATAGGCAAGAGAAGGCCAGATTGGAATTTGCAAAGAAATACAGAGATGAGACACAAAAGTTATGGAACCAAGATTAACATCTACCAAAATGTTGGAAAGACCAAAATGTAGCGAAATAACAGATTTCTTCATGGCCCAAAACATACACGCTTATTGGTCAATCATGGTGGAGGTATTGTCATGGCTTGGGCTTGCATAGCTGCTTCTAGAACAAGCTCACTAATCTTTATTGATGACATGAAGTCATGATGCTAGCAGCAGAATGATTTCAGAAGTCTACAGAAACATGCTCTCTGCCAATTTACAGAGAAATGCATCAATTCTAATTGGGAGGAACTTCATCATGCAGCAAGACAATGACCCAGAACAAGTGGAAGTTTTACACTGGCCAAGCAAATCAACAGACTGTAACCCAATAGACCATATGTTTCACCTCCTGAAGAGGAGACTGAAGGGAGAAAACAAACAACAACTGAAAGAAGCTGTGATACAAGCCTAGAAAAGCATCACAAAAGAAGAATGCAACAATTTCGTGATGTCAGTGGGTCGCTGGCTTGATGCAGTTATTGCAAGCCAATAATATACAAATATAATAATATAATATAATACAAATTATATACAACCAAATATTAAGTGTTGTTTATTTTAAGACCATCTGTTCCAATGCTTTTGCTCACCTAACAACTTAGTGGTCTGCCACCAAAGGTGACACTTTCTAAATTATTTAACACATCTTTTGATCTCAAACCCAAATGTCTTCAGTATATATCCAAAATAAATAAATAAATAATAATAATAATAATTTGCCTTGTTTTCTAATACTTTAGGAGAGGACTGTACATTAAAAAAGTTGCCACATGAAGAAAATGAAAATATGTAGGACATCATCACATGGGCTGTTCAGTTATAGAATCTTGAAGGACCTGCAAGGGAGGAGAGAAGAGATTAGAATGAACATTTATCACAACACCTAAGTGTATGAACATTTAAACTGATGGAGCATCTGACATACTGTCGGAGAATCTGTCAGAGCTTAGTGGCAGGTGGGAAGAATCCATCCTAGATCCCTGGAAAACATTTGAATTAACACAGTTAGAACAGAGGTCAGTAGTAAAGCCATACTGCAATGGAAAGCAAGGCATATAAAAAAATACATATTAAACCACAATGTTAGATACAGGAAAAAGTCTGCTATATTTTGTGTGGAATCACTGCAGTACCATTACACAACAATATCTGTACCCATTATATTCTTACCCACTATATTCCTATTATAGTAATTCAAAGCAATGTTGCATTCACCCTATTGTTTGCAAGAGCTCAGATTGCAATTAGGCCACCATATAAGTATGTTCACATCATATCAGATTATGATTAGGAAATCTATATGGAGTTCACAGCCCCACCATTTATATCAGACTTTTAACTTTTTTTTTTAATCTTCATAAAGTCCTTGTTCACAAATCTATACATTTTAAACTCATTACCAGTTTTGAGTGAAACATGTGACTCTAAAGGACGTTCGCTATTTGACAGATATAAGCCAATGAGAACTGCAACACACGCTAATAGAGGTCCCATTGGGGCAGGTATACGCTCTGCCCCATGTTTGCTTTTCACTGGATGTGGAGCAGTAGACAAACTGTTAATGGCGAGTTTAAATATACTCTGCAGCCACCAAAATCTTGTTTTATAGCAAACAATTGGATTGACTTCTCATGAATTTTCACAAATGCAAAGTGTAAGTGCAGAAAGTGGGTCTATGATGCACAGAACCACTTCTATTATAATATATATATATTTTATATTATATATTTATATTTTATAATATATATAGCAAGGATTGGGATTGGACAAGGGGGCTTATGGGGTAATGTGTATGCATCAGAAATGTATGGGGAAACAATTATTTCACACTGTCTCCCTTTTTTGTGATTTGTAAGCTGTTGATGAGCTGGAGATGATGCTGAATTATGAAGCCTGTAAACCCTGATTAATGATATTATCTTGAACAGTTAAACAAAACTATGTCTAAAACCGCTCAACATGAGTTGCTAGACTGTACACTGGATGACTGCATGCTGTCAACTCTCAACTGCCTATTACAAGATTACTCTAAAAATTCACTTGACAATAGCCTATAGCATAAGTCAGGTGTGATAGACTCTTTACTTCACTTTGTTTGAGGCGATCATCTTGCCCCATTAAAATCTATGGTCACAAGCTGCTGCTGATGAACGTGTACATCTCATTGGACCCACAAATTAGTTGTTTTGATGGAAATGCCCACAATGCCCCCAACCTCCCCCCAAAAGTTTGCCATCTGAATTTGTTACCGAGGAGATAGTTCTGATGCGGTATTCCATCAAGGTGTCTGTGAGCTTTTGTGTGATCTTCAGCACTATCTGAGCATCATCTTCACAGTCAATGCGGAATTCATCCTAAAATAAACAAGACTGAATAAACCCCACTGCCAAAGTGTGTCCCATTTAAATTATGAACATCATCATTATGAACGTCAGTGGAATTAAACCTGCAAGATTTTTAAAAATCTTTTCAATAGCTATTCTATCTTTTCAATATTCACAACAGAAATGTATAGAACTATACCAGATGTCGGAGAAGTGTTGTGAGGGTGCTGCTGGACTCTTGGCCTTTAGCTCTCATCATGCCATCACTGCCGTTCATTGGTAGATTATCAGGGTAAGCTCTGCCCATGTCCTCGCTTCGTGGACCCATCCCAAATTTGTCTGAGCCCATGTGCATGGATCTGCTGGTGGGTAAATGCTGCATGCTCTGTGGACCTCCTCTCATCCTGTCTGGTCGTGGTAGGATATTAAAATACATTAAAAAAATATAAATTTAGAGCTGTAATATAAGTTTCGACCTATTTAGTTACATTACAGCATATTCTTTTTCTCCCCCCTAATATTGTTATGCATATAGACGTTTATAGTAAATTTATTATTTAAAAAACCCTGAAAATTGTATACTGCATATAAAATTCCATATAATACAAATACGCAGAGGGAGTGTTAGGGTTTCCACAGACTCGTACCAAAGCCACACCTCAGTCTCTGGATTTGAACCCTACTGAAAATGGTCTGTGGTCTGAATTACAGAATAAGTCCACATGCACAGACCTGAGCATGTAAAGCAGAATGATATGTTGTGCATGAAGAAGTGGACCAACATCCCTCTACAAGTGTCCAACCTTGTTAGACATTACAGGAAATGACTCAAAGTCATTATCTTACTACTTAAAACAACTTTGTGTTGTAAGAAAAAAAATACATGTTTAAATGAAACTATACAGTCCCCTGTTATGTTTGAGCTCAAAATACCACTTACCACCATCGGATCATTTTTTTTTTGCATTTTCACAAAGGATGCCAATAATTCTGGAAATATGTAAGCAATTAAAGCAAATAAAAAAATGTATTAAGATGTATTAACAAAAAAATCATAACGCAATTCTCTACTGTCTGGCCCCATTTCGAATTACCATAGTGGACAGAGCCAGAGAGTCCACTCGTGGGTCGACCACCATGCATGTTGGAAGGAAAATCTGTCATCATGCCACCCCGACTTGGGAACTCTTCTGGGAAAGGGGTGTGTGAAAAGCCACCACCAAAAGGTCCACCTGAGGATACATGAGAGACGCACAAATGTCTTTTGACCAACTGAAACCTCCAAAATACACAAAGCTGTTTGAAAAGAGTAATTACACCTCATTAAAAAAAAAAAAAAGTTAAAGATGGAAATTAATTGCTTTGTTAAAAAATAAATAAATAAATAAATAAATAAATCACATTAGTCTTTCTGAAAATGACAGTTAAATCAATGAGGGAAAAAAACCCCAAACAAACATCATTTGTCATTCAGTCTCTGTAAGTACTCCTCTGGTTCAGCTGTGCTATAGGCACAATGTGCTAATGTTTACTGCCTTCCAGTGACGATACCCTCCACACCTTCTCATGCCACAATATTTAATTGATTAGAGTTGAGCAGCTGAGGAGTTGGCAGGTGTTTTTGGATTATTACAATCAATGTGCCATACATAACCACAGGCTCCACTGGAGGGGAATGAGCACAGTACATTTTCAATAAGAGTCTTTTCATAAATTACTGGTCTAAGGTTGAAAATGAAGTGCACGTGTAAATGCTTATCTGTTTTAGTTAAGATGTAGACACAGAGAAAGATTACAATAGAAAAGAGTACTTTCATTGATTCTGAATAACGTTACAAACAGTAATTAATCAGAAAGACTGCAAGTTAACTTTTATAGCATCTAGACCTGAAATAAAACAAATGAGTAGGAGCTTTTTCCCAGCACTTTGTGATTAATGTACAACCCTGTATGTATGCTCACTCCAATTTCTACCAAGATTGGCTTGACTGCACTGTTTTAAAGGTGTCTGTGTTTTAGAGTGCAGGAGAACAAAATGCTTTTTAAATCACTGTCTAATTATCACTATGAATAGAATCTGCAGCAGTGTTGGGGGAATGAGTGAATTTACGTGGCACACTTGAAACCTCTTGGTGCTCATTATATTAACAAGCTGTTTGACTCTCTCTCTCAGCTCAGATTAAGAGCTCACATTCGCAATTACCCTGAGTACCATTCAGTTGTCAATGTCACACTTGTGACAGAATACTGGAGCTACTCAGAACATGATGAGACGTGAATTTGGAGCGGAGTCCTCTCTCCCAAATAGTCTATTCACTGGTCCAGAAGCAGGAGCAGCAACATCATACTGTGCTCTACGAGCAGGCTTTGGATCAATAATCTCCCTCTCCCACACCAGGTTGACACCTCAATATGACAGAGGCATACCTAAGAATGTTTGAGCGCACTGTCTTGGCCTGTGGTTGGCCAAGGAAGGAGTGGGGGCTTTGCATTCAAGTCCTCCTGATGGAAGCAGCCCAGCTAGATTACACACTAATCCAAAGAGTGGTGTAGCGCATCGGTCTCTCTCCAGGGGGACACTGCTGGCACTTCTGCTCTATGGTGTTGAAGAAAGGGACCATCTATTCACCTTTGCCCAGAGACTCCTACATGCCTGCAAACATTGGTTGAGATTGGACCTGGCACACCACAAGGAGGTCATGAAACAGACTGCATTGGAGCAATTCATCAGATGCCTTCTAGCCAAGACATGAGAATGAGTCCACTGCCACCAATATGACTTCAGTGAGGCTGCCCAGTTGGAGGAGGACAACCTACCCGTGTTCACAGACCCAGGGAGCAATACTAGCTTCTGAGGCCAAGGGTATGCTTACTTTTTCCACAGTAGAATAACACATCTATTGATATTTCTGTTAAATAAATTATTGAAAAAGCTAATTTTCCTTGTGGTTTTGTTCAAGTACATCAACTATATTAATAGGCACTATTTCAAGGATGATCAAATGCTTGTCCAAATATGTAAAGACATTCATAGATTTTAGTTCACATTAACCTTGACAGAAAGTGCCACTTCAGCACGTCTTTCAAGTGGGAAAATCAAAATAAGCGATTAGTAAAGTGGGTAATATTTATAATGTTAAAATGCAGAGTTTCTATGCAAAAAGTTTAAAGGATTGCAGGTCTATATTCTAGGACTGAGAAGGTTTCCATTATTAGCATAACGGTTTATTCATGTGATTGCTCATTTTGACAACCCCTCCAGCTTGCTTCGCCACTCTATTACTTTTTCCTTTCCCCTCACACATATACAAACAAACTAACCTGGGTAAAAACCTCCGGGAACTGGTCCAAGCAGACTTTTAGCACCTGGTCCTCCCGCATTGGGAAATGCAGACTCTAATATATGCACACACACACACACACACACACAAAACTTATGGTCAACGTCTAGCGGAGTCAAGTATAAAGGAATATCTGAATTTTTCAGAGTGAGGCAGGACTTACTCATGTTCTGAAAGACTGGTACATCACCAGGTTCCCTAATGACAACCTAAAAAGAAAACAGACAATTGTGCATTACAGAGTGAATCCTCCAGACAGTTATCCTACACAAGGATCTCAGCCTATGTTCTCATCTCACAGTGACTTCGGCAGGAAAGTGCTTTGGATATTCCCTGGCAAGTTCATCACATAAAACTCAAAAGCTGCTGCTATTATTTGTGTGACCTATTAAACTCAAAACTGGTGCAACATTGTGAAGGTGGTAGAATACAAACCAATCAGAACCGGAATCAGCTGCTTTATCCGAGTTCAAGATTTGAGATTAGAGTTAAAATGTCATATATTACTGAAGAACCTGAGAGAAATGAGATCCAGTGTCAAATATCAGACTGCTTTAATAAAACATTTAACTTAGCAGAACCCTCAAATGGGACATGGAGATGGTGTATGACTATCACAAGGAAAAAGAATAGCAGTTTTCCAGCCTGTTATCTAGTTAGTTAAACTGATTTAATGCAATGGTGCTTATGTTAACAGTTAGGAGTAATTCTTTCTTCTGAATAATGTGGGTTTTCATTGTATGCATGCTCACAGTAATGCTATGCAGAGTTGACAGCATATCTAAAACAACAAGATAACAGATCCTCTTAACGTAAACATAATGTAAACGTAAAGGACCTCCCCTTTTTGCTTTGAGTTAATGTTGGTGCGTTCCTGATTTTGCGGTTGTATTTTCTGAATGTGATGTTGCATTTTTGCTTTGTTAATGTGTGTTCTGTCGCACTGTACACTGTATGTGAGGAATGCTTACTCTTAGGGCGCTTTTTCCAGATTTTATGTACAAGTTCTAAACAACAGGATTTAAATCAAGTGCACAGCGTTTCACCTTGAGTTGACCTCTGCCCTCAGCTTTCTCCACCTCAGAGGCAATCGCTCTAAGTGCTCTTTTGGTGTCTGGGCCCTGTTTTACTTCCTCTTCTTTGTGGGACACTTTTTCTGGGTGAATGTGTTTCTGTTTATCGAGTGAAAAAAAAAAAAAAAAAAGGAAGCAAATTTATACAGCAGATAGTAATATGTTTTAGTCCCGCCCCCCATTTCTAATAAGGGTTAATAACCTGGGGGGTCGGGGGGGGGGGCAGTGTTCACACTTGACGTACAGTTGATTTGAGAACCACGGGCCTTACCAAGTATCTGAAACAATGTTTCCAACCAGTAATATGAGCCACCATTTCATTCTGTAGCTGCTGCACCTTACACAGTCTACACTGGTAATGAGGAGGGACTGACTTGCTGGGGCTGCGATACTCCCATACATAGTGTAGGCCTACACACACACACACACACACACACACACACACACACACACACACACAATCAATACTCAATCATTTCACAGTGAGCTTCATTTTTTCATTAAGAATACATTACATACCAAGAACTGGGTCTGTGACAGTTTTCAGCAGTTTGGTCAGGGAGGGTACAGTCTGAACGGATCCGTGCTTGGCGAACACTGATGGGAGTTGCATGAATTAAAATGACAATATTACACCCTATAGAGCATGATACTAAACATGTCTTAAGGTAAGAGAGCACTGATGATTATCATTCAAAACAGACAAGAACAAAAAATTTACGACATCATCGTAAATATACCTAAACTTCAGGGAACACTCAATTACAGTGCTTTTCCCGCATAACCATCAACAGAGTGGAAAAAGGTATGGCAAAGCAATTGAGTCACATTTGAAAATTTGAGCGATGAATATGCTGAACAACATATAAAAACTCCTGATCAATTCTTTTGGCCACAACACAGTGCTTACCAACAACACCTTGGTACAAAGCAGGGATGCCCCCATTCCATAATCAAGCATCTCTATAGGGCCGGCATTTGCTTGATTCAATACACTCGTATTGGATCAGATTTGACACTTTCTGATCCGCTGGCCTATTTCTTTATCATGAACACGATTCACAAATCCTCTGGCGTTTTGCACAGACTGGCAATGAAAGCTTCTACATTCATTCTAAATAACAATATAAAGCATGGTTAAGCTTTATCTTTATTCTTTGTGGTCCTCCAGAAATTTGGGATGAGAAAGAAGAAGGTTTTCTGAACCTTCCAGAAAATCCCAAGTTATAGATAGATGCCCATTCTATCTACAGGATAGACGCTCCAGCATCATACTTCATGTGATTCATTCTACGTTTAGCCAGTATCTATTTCTGCACAACAGCACCTGAATCAGACGCGACCAATTAAGGCCATTAATTAGATGGAACAATTGTTTCGCATATATAGGTTTAGAGCAGCTGATATTGATGGCTTGACCAGCAAACCTGCCCTTATCCTTCACATACAGTTCATGTTTGAACTGGCTTTGGAGCAGTGCTTACCAGGGCCTTGTACCAAAATTCTGCTATCAGTTAATCTGCTGCACCATTAACTATTATCCTGCAGCTAAACTGGGCTGGAAAAGTTAAATAACACAGGCCCAAACACGGCAAGCCAAACATTAAAATAGGGGATACAGTTTCTAATGTTGTTCAGGCTAGATTTTAATAATAATAATTCTTCTGGGGGAAAAAAAGCATTTTGTTAAAAAGGACAAACTGAAAAAGTGTTAAATGCCATTACAGCCTTATAAGCTGAATATGTGTTACATTGAAAACTGAAACTCTGAAGACCTCAGATATGGCACACTGGTAATGACATCACCAAGGCCAGAGTGCGCTGAAGGTCAAAATGAAAGAACTGGGCTCTGAGGGCAAGACTTACCTATGTCCCCACTGTAGACCTGCTGCTTTTTCTGTCAGAGATGACAAGTAAACCCATCAGAAAGAGAGAGAAATAAAGAGGAGTTAGAAAGACAGAATAGCATGTGAGGTTGGGAGCAATACCCCAACTCTCCTGTGGTCCAGCCTCCTCTCCATAAGTAGAGGAGGCTGTTCTTGGGTATGACGGTTATGGAGCCACGATCGACTCTACCGGTAGATCATAGACTTGTACAGGGAGAACAGTAATCTGCCTCTTCCCTACTACAGCATGCGGATTTTTTTAGGCAGACATGAAAACAACTATTAGTCCAGGACTAATAACTCAGGATAAATTAGGCAGTAAGCTGCACAAAAGAGACATACTGTATGGGGTTATGACCCCAGAGAAGAATCTGTTCTCAATTCATACTCATGAGTATGCCTTGATGATCTGGGTTGTCATTCTGTTGGATGGAGCATCATGTAACACGATGCATACACAGCACTGATGTTAGACTCCCACTAGCTTGTAAAGTCTAGTCATTTATTTATGATGGCAAAGATAACTTTTAGTATATGTGAAACAGCAGACACTGATATGTGTAGCTAGTTCTGTATTCTCTTGCAATTTCATGGTTTCTGCAAACAAAGCTTATATTCAGTCATCGGACAGCATTGAAAATAACAATATTAAGACACTTGGCGTTCTCATTTATAGGTAGATGCTTGCACGCACATTTGCCTACTAGCCCGTAGTACATAAATAACATGCAGTGCATTCATCCCCCTTGAACTTTTCTGCATTTTAGAGCTATAGTATTGAAGGGGTGAGGGGAGATTATTTATACAGTTATTTACTCAGCAAACATGTGCAAAAAGGTTCGCTGGCCTGACAAGACCAAAACAGAACTTTTAGGACAAAGAGCCTTGGACAAAACATTACGTCTGGAGGAAACCCAACACTGTGAAATCACTCTGAGAAGGATGGTGGTAGCATTATGTAGTGGGGTTGCGTTTCATCAGAAGGAACTGGGAAATTGGTAGTCGTTGAGGGCAACGACTTATAACCCTATAAGAAAAGCTCTTCCCATTTGCAAGAGACTTCAGACTGTGGCAGATGTTCACTCCAACTGGACAACGATCCTAAACATTTTGCAGTAGTAGGTATCCCGAAACTCTGTACCTGAATGTGCTACAATAGCCCTGTCAAAGCCCAAACTTCAATCCAAAATCTGTGGTTTGAAGATTGCTTTCAGTCACTGATCTATATCCAATCTGACACATTATCACACATTTTTACCAAGAAGAAAGGATCCACATGTGCAAGCTGATATGTGCAAAAAATATCCCAGAAGCTGTAATTGCAGCCAAAGGTATTTCTGCCAAGTATGAATCTAGGAGGTTGAATATTAATGTATCAAAAGATGTATTTTTGGTTAATTAACATTTGTGTCACAATACAAAAAAACTGGCGCTGGCCTGCCAGTCCCCTGACTTGAAACCCATAGAAAATCTGTGGGGTGAACTGAAGAGGAGAGTCCACCAGCGTGGACCTCGAAATGTGAAGGATGTGGAGAGATTCTGTGTGGAGGAATGGTCTCAGATCCCTTGCCATGTAATCTCCAACCTCACCAGGCATTATAGGAGAAGACTCAGAGCTGTTATCAATGCAAAGGGACGTAGCACAAAATATTGACTAAAAGCGTGCCAATAATTGTTGCATATCTATATTTAACAAAGATTTTCATTTATTTATAAACCTGTGTTTTGTTTGCAATTGTTTGACATCCATGAGAGTATACTATTTTTGTGAATTTATTAACAAAAGATCAAAAGGTTTAATCAATAAAGACAATTGTTCCACAGCCTTTTTTGCTCATATTTACCAAGGGTGCCAATATTAGTGGAGGGAAATGTATATATGCGTGTATATGCACCACCTCTGGGTACAATTGTTCATAAACATGGTATTAGCTTCCACTGCTATGCTGTTGGCATACAGCTGTAAGTTTCTGAAAAGCCAGATGAGCGTAATAAAATTAGCAACTGAGCAACTTCCTCAGTTGGTCAAGAGCTTTCTTATTATGTTATAACTCTAGATGGCATCAGTGAAAAATCTTGGTGTGATAATTGACTCGGTTTCAACCTTTAAGTCTATGCTAAAAACCCTGTATGCTTAGACATGCATTTACAGCTGTGTTTCTTTAGTAAAGGTGCAAATCTGCGGGTGTCCATGGTCATAGAGTATTCTGGTAAACCGGGAGGTTTCAATGCGGTCAGTGCCTCAGGTTCTCCACAACACGTGCATCATTTTATTTCTCCAAGCTATAAAAAGGAGGTGGATTGCCATTAACAGTTTTTAAAAAAAATGTTTTATGCAGGCTACCAAGTGAAACATCCCATGGTTTCCTTATGACCTGTCACAGTATCTTGTTGAAAATAAAGTGTAAATGCTATATCGTCATCACAAGAGGGCAATTTCAACAGTCATCCGAAGATCACGGGCTGTGAAAACATAGCATAAGATTTCTCCAATATATCAGAGGGCTTGAATCTCTTTGGCAGTGCTGTCCAACAGCTAAATAAAAGTGTTTTTAATATCACACAGCTCAGCATGGGTAAAACAGTTGACAGTGAGAAACTGAACTAGTTTCTGGAAGGAAACTATACAGAAATATATGAGTTATGCTTTAACCCACCTTGCCGCTGGTCTGTTTCAGCTGATAAGTTTGTGCTTGAGCCGATGCCTCCATTCTGTGAGAAATCCCAATATGTTAAAAAATTTTTTTTAAATGCATACAAAATATTTTAAATAATCTTATACCACAGCACTCTTGATTTTTTTTAAAATTCTGATTGGTCAGCAGGTGTTGACTAGGTTTCCTTTAACAGTACTGGCAGCTCTGACTTAAATCACAAGTTTATATTAATGCACTGATGAACAATTATTTATAGCTTCTATAAAGTAAGCAATACACAGGAACTGACTTGTTTTTGGACGTGCCATATTACATGTAACAATAAACGGATAAAAAGTAGCTAGTATAATTCCTTCGTCGCAAGACAGCCGCAGTGTAAAGTTTATTATTATTATTATTATTATTATTACCATTATCATTATTATTTAATTAACAAGAAAAAACCTTAAGGAATCATCTACATACATATTATGTTCAATAAACAGACACAAATATTCTTCTCTTCATTAGGAATTAAACAGTAGCTGATCTAAGGTTAGTAGTGATGCCATTAGCAATAATGCAAGAACATTACAACAGAACAGCTCTTTACTAAACACCTCCCTCAGCTCTGGTATCAATAATGTGCTGCAATTACCTCCGGTTTCTGCTAAACAAAATACCAAATTTTCCACAAAATGAAACACTTCACAATCAACATGTTTTGTTTGTTTGTTGGTTTGTTTTTGGTTTGTTTTTTGATCAGGCAAACGGCAGGCTTACCATGGCGGCTTTTAAAATAAAAGTCGTGTAGGCGCTTACTGTTTTTTTGTTCCATCTGTAATACTTTTTTTAATATATGCATTATAAACATTATAAAGTATAAAATACAAACTAGAGTGTATGTATAACGTTTATTTATTTATTTATTTATTTATTTAAAAAAAGGCTAAAACAATTTAAAGTCTGCACAGTTTTATTTATCAAATTATTTTAAAAAATCAGACATATGATTCTTCACAGACTACTTAATTTTATGCATATAATAACGTGCGAGAATATCAACTAATTGTAATTAATTACAATGTTTATGTTCTTGCTTGTGGCGCTGTATTTATAAATTTAATAGAATAAGTTGCTGTAATTATACTCAGGCAGATGCGCAGGTGCCTGTATACGTAAAGGACCCTAAATGTAGTAGATTGACTACAGAGCCCAGTGATTGCTCAAATTCATATTGATATTGATCAAAATCGTATTGTTTTGATTTCAAACCCAACCAAACATGTGAGTATGTGGTTATTTATTGCTCGTGTAGGAATTAAAGAAGGAAATGAGACCTGCAGTGGTTTGGATAAATATTGCCAGGACTCGCATGTTGCTAGTTAGCAGCATCTCTCAGGTATATGGAAATCCAGAGCTATATAAAACAAACCTAATGTAGAATAAGACCGATTTTAAATCATGTACGATTAGCGTTTTTTTGGTACATGAATAAGAATATACTCGTTCATGTTCCAGAAAGCGTTCACTCGTGGTTTTGCTCTAAGTTCATGTGGAGGGTTGCCAGATTGGGCGGAAGTCCTCCAGAACCGAGCGATTCGTGCTGCTGTTCTTGATGTAGGAAGGGAATTTAATGACCTTGAAGAGAAGCTCCACTCTGAAACATATTCACTTTGTTTATGTTGAAATATTTGTGTGCATAGCGGTGCTGGTGCTAATGTGTTGGCTGGTTCTGTATTTTTATTATTCTTGTGAAAAGTGAGCGCTTGTGTGCTTCTCTGACGTCACAAGGTGGCTATTGTAGCCCAGTTACTGTACTGTACTGTACTGTATATACACTCCTACTCTCTCTGTCTCTCTCTGGCTGAGACAGTACCTACTGCGTCTGATTCAGTACCTACTGCGTCTGATTCAGTACCTACTGCGTCTGATTCAGTAGCTGCTGTGTCCGATTCAGTAGCTGCTGCGTCTGATTGAAAAAAGACCAAAAAAAAAAACCCTACAGATTGTCATGTTACTAGAAACTGCCGTCATCTGTCCTGAAGACTTTCCCATGACGGAAAACGTAATATTAACTGAACTGAGTCGTGAGGGATCCTTAGTGAATTGAATAAATGGTTACTTGTTTAACTGTAAAGCGTCACGTACTACATATCGCGATCTTCTCATCTGTCAGAGCTAGAGTTACACCTCTAGCTAGTATTTATGAAATGGACTCACAGTCTGTTCTGTTTGATTGTTCCTTTCTGTTTTAACAGGAAAATGTCAAAGAAGAAGAAAAGGCAGGATGATTTCCATAAAGTTAAACTGAAAGTTGGCAAGAAGAAGCCCAAGGTGGAAAATTCAACCAACGTCAACTTCAAATCGAGGAGCATTCATTTACCGGATCAGCTGAAGCGCGATGATGGTGGACCGACTACACACCGGCAGCTCAGCATTAAGGTTCACTTATACTCCCTCATCCGAGTTAGCTGCCCTGGGTTGCATAACTAGCTACTCCTTATGGCTATGTTCCTAATATGCCACTGTATTAACCAGTAGATCAATATAGAGTTGAGTGCAAAAGTTTACATCCCATCACGAATGAGTATTATAACTGAGCGGATCTGTGATATGAAACCTTTTAGGTGGTTTAAAAGCCAAAAACTGGGCATAGAGCTTGTTAGTCGTGGTTGGCGATATGAACGAATGTCATATCGGGGGCAGTGGTGGCTTAGCGGTTAAGGCTCTGGGTTCAAGCCCCAGCACTGCCAAGCTGCCACTGTTGGGCCCTTTAGCAAGGCCCTTAACCCTCTTTGCTCCAGGGACGCTGTATCATGGCTGACCCTGCGCTCTGACCCCAACTTCCTGACATGCTGGGGTATACGAAAAAAAAGAATTTCACTGTACTGTACTGTAATGTATATGTGACCAATAAAGACTCATTATCATATCACGATTCTCGAAAGCATTTTTACAATATGTATCATGATATATCCAGTGCATAGGTTTGCTCATAAATTGCACTAAAGGAGTATTGATGCAAAAGCCGCTATAAATAATAATGCTTAGTTTTAATAAACAAATGTATAATAAATGTGTTTTTAAAAAAAATATATTTAAAGTTCACCTATTATGGTTTTTCAGATATTACCTTTCATGTAGCCTGTTATAGAGCTGTTTGTGAATGTAAAAACATCTGCAACGTTTCAAAAATCAAAGCGCAGGACAAACGGCGTTATTGACTCGCAAAAGAAGGAATCGATTCTGAACAGCTGAAACGAGTCGTTAGTGTTTCCAGACTTACTTCCTGTACTAATCTACGTAGGTTTATAACAAAAATGTCTCTAGACACGTTTAATGAGAGGGTATATATGACAAGATAAGATTAAATCACAGTTGTACGTTCTTCTTCCATTTTTTTTTGTGTGAGAGTCAAACTGTAATTGAGAACTAACTGCGGGTAAGAACAGAAGTTTTGAGTGGGAAACTGAAGAAACGTCTCACCTCATGTGGCATAGGATTGGTCCGAAGAATTGTTCCAGCCAACCGTTTGGATTTGTCGAGAATCTCAATTCGGATGTTGCTTGTTGCGCTGTCGCTGTCGCGCATATACTTAGAAAATGAACAGTTGCATTTCTCTTGCTCGTGTGAGTGTAGGGTGAGACAGAGCTCTCCGCCATCATAATCAAAACCCCATTTGAGAAATATATCTTTGTGAGAGATTGTTTTCATCGATACCGTTCCAGAAACCGGTGATCTAATTCTTTTGTTTCCTGTGTCTCCTGTGTTCCTTTCTCCCAGGATCTGCTGTCCCAGCTGCACCACTACAGCAGCAGCGTGAAGCAGGGTGCTCTCGTAGGCCTTCGGGAGCTGCTCTCAGCACATCCATCCCTGCTCGAGCAGCATGCGTCAGTCGTGCTCGCCGAAGTCGCCGCACTCTTCACCGATAAAGACGGCGCCGTGCGGGCAGCCGGTTCACGTCTCCTGCGTTTAGTGGCGCAGTGCATGCCAGCCGAGCGTGTGGCTCCCTTCTTCCCTCTGCTTGGCGCTCACCTCTCCTGCGCCATGACCCACGTCTCAACCGGCATCCAGGAGGACGCGCTGCGCGTGCTAGACGTGCTGCTCGAGCACTATCCCGCTCTGCTAGCACAGAGACACACCGTGCTGCTCTCAAACTTCCTCGAGCTCATCTCGCAGAGGCGGATCAGTGGCACCGTGGACAGGGGCCAAGCCAGTGGCGATCGGGCAGAGAAAGGAAGCTATGCGCTTTCTATAAACACTAGCAGATCTGTTACAGCGCAGCAATGGAGACTCACGGTCCTGCTCAGGTACTGAGATCAATGCGTGTTTGATTTTTTTGTGTTTTTTTTTTTTAATGCGATGTACATTGTGAGTATAAACCAATGCGCCATTTTTAGACAATTCTGTAGTTTTCTGATGTATTCATAAATGGATTTTTTTCCATGCTTTTTAAGTTTGTCATAATTTGTGTGAAAAATGCAAATTTGAAGTGTTTAAACAGATTTGCAATAACACAAACACAATGTATACACTAAAGTGTGTTACCAATTAGTTCACTTGATTATTTTATTTATATATTAGTTGTTGTTTATGCAAGCTTTCTATGAAATATCACAGGTTTGTACATTGTCAAGCGTGTATTCATTTCGTCTGCGTTTAGGTTGGGCCGGTTTCTTCAGGCAGTAGTGGAGGAGAGGACTACAGAAGATGATGCAGCGTGTGGAAGTGGCTTCGGGACGTGGAGCGGAGAGAAAGGGATGGTCACACCTGTGGAAATCCGCTGGGAGGAGCAGATATTCAGTAAAGAGAGCATTCAAGTGTTTGAGAATTCTGGAGCAAAGCCCACGCCACGCTCCACCTATCGGCTAAGGTATGCTGTGTTTTTAATGGAATCGCAGGCGTAATACTAAGTACTATTTGTAATGTATATTGATAGTAGGCTTGTGTGATTTAGATTTTTTTTTTTCCAGTTTTTTTTATTCTTTCTTTAAACCAATAAAAATGTGCGATTAAAGATTTAATCATCCAGAACTGATAGCCCAAAAACACAGGAAAAAGAGCATTTTTTCCAATTCAGGTTTAAAGTCAGCTTTATTGTAATTTTTAGCACATCGCACGGCAATGGATGAAAACGAAACACAGTTCCTTCAGGAAACTACCGTGCAACATGTAGTAGACATAGACGTCGATAAGGACTGAAAGACAACAGTAAATACGGACAATAAATACAGATCGTAAGGAACACAGAATCACACAAAATTAAACAAGTCGCATAAATAGGAAATATATATAAAGTGTGGCAGCATTTGGGAGATAATTGATATGATACATACAGTTAAAAAAATAGTGTCACTATCAGTACTAAGTGAATAAATATTATCTCTGTCTCTATTATATATTATATATATACTGTTAATGGACATAGTAATGTAAGATAATAATAATATTGCACTTGTTGTGTGAGATAGACTGAACAATAGTATGACTCTTTGGCTGGTAGGTCAGTCTTAGGCCATGGTAGTGTTAAAGTGACGATAATGCAGTTTTGGGGGGGGTGGTGTTCACAGTTACACATGACCGTTCAGAAGGTGTCTCCTACACTTAAGGAGAGTAGGGGACAGTGTAATAATAATATTATTATCCGCGCAGTCTGGAACTGCTTGTTGGCAGTGGCAACCATGAAAACTCTTACTCAAAGTGTATAAAGCTGGGCAGCTCTGGTAATATAATTAAATCGGAGTAAATGTCATTACATAACGTGTAAGATTGTGCAGGGAGGATGAAAAACGTTAGATCACACAAGCCTTATTGATAAAACCAGAACAAGTCGGTCTGATATATACGAGGCAAGAAGAAGACAGGGGAATTTGGCCAAAAGTAGTATTTATTGCAAATACTGCATTTTGTGTCAAATTTGTGGCTTTGTTAGAAGATCTAGAAAGCACCTAGGTTGAATCTAGGTTGATTTGTACACTGCCCCTGGTTGCTAAAAGGGGAGAAATATAATTAAATCCACATGTAATGTCATATAAAGTTCCAGCAGCATGTTGGTTGTTTTAATTGGGTGTATGTTTGTCTGTAAATCATATAGCATTTGGTACACCACTCGGCTCCTTGTGTAGCATTGGATGTTGTTGGTGCCAGTCTTGAGCAGACTGCAAAAATCTAGCTGGGACCTTTGGTACAGTTCTATTTTTCTTGTGGTAAAAGTGTTTGTACATGGTACAGTGGGAAAAGGTTCTAAGTATACAGGCATTGGCAAATTTTCTAGTTGCTAAAGCAAAATGTGGAAGGGATAGGCATGGCACCATTGTGTTGAACTGCCTGTTCAAAGCCTTATTTTGAAAAAGTTTGTTTTTAATCAAAATATGACGTATATCTGTGTTTGAGTAAAATAAAAATAAAAAAGTATTGTAGTTCATAGTAATCGTGTATCCTTCACCATCATACGGGATTGTTTAATGTACAAAATATTTCTGTTGGGGTTTTATCTTTCCAGGTTTTTACAATAGTTTACTTCTCAAGAAATGTTACATTTAAAATGAATTTTAATGAGCCATTGCATTCCCTTAAAAAATGTGTCTAATATTATAGTTCAATATTAGAACCTGAAATGCAGAATTTGTTCCTTTGCCAGTTTTCCTTTCCTAAGGAATGTTATTTCATCCCAATATGTTTTGAATTTACGCTATTTTAATGCATTTATAACCACTAATCGTTCACAGGTGGGTTTGCCCCATTATTCTGCCCATATTCAATCAACTAAAAGGAAAGAGTTGTGGCCAGGCCAGTTGTGTTTCAGTGTTTGATGTGCATCTGTGTTTGACTCGTTATGCCCTAGGCTGGATTTGGAGCCTGGAGCTGGAGTGAGTGAGGACCTGTGTTCAGCAGAGACCGTGCAGGGTTTCGCAGGCACGCTAGTGCCTCTCCTCCTGGAGGTGTGGGTGGAGGCCGTGGGTGGAGGACGAGCTCAGACGGACAGCGGGCACCTGCTCTCAGAGGAAGCCATGGCACTCATGTTCCAGATCCTTACGATACTACAGCTACTGAGACGTCTCGCACCTCAGAAAGACCAACAGGATATGCTGGTGTGTACACACACACACCCCACGACCACTGTAGTACAGCCATACATTATTGTACTGCCATGCATTAATAGGTCAACTACTAGGTTAGACTAGATCACAATAGGGATGTAGCCGAACATGAATACATTAATCGAAATGAACAGATAATGTGTTCTAAACAAATATACAGTTGCAATCAGAATTATTCAACCACCAGTGCAAATCAGGTTTATTGTCAAAATTTACAGTCTTTCAGCTGTTTGTGATGAACAAATCGAACAAAGGCAATTGAATGCTTCAGGTGGTTTCCCCAAATTCAACTGAAAACTTATAATGACTTCTCCAGTTTCAGTGTTACTCAACAACCTGAATAGAATCCCTCAAAACAGTACAAATATGCAAAACAGGTGTTGTCTCAAGCACACCTGATGCAACTAATCAAGGGCTTCATTAGTTGCACCAGGTGTGCTTGAGCTGGAACACATGAAATTCCTGGGTAGGGGCAGAAAATAAATGAAATACCTGGACGGGGCAGAAAAAGGATCTAAAAGGAAATCACTTGAAGCATTCGTTGTGTTGAACTGTTTCAGTTGCTTTTGTTTGATTTGTTCATTGCAAACAGCTGAAAGTCTCAATTTTGACAATAAACCTGATTTGCAATGGGGGTTGAACAATTTTTATTGCAACTGTATATACAGCGAAGAATAGCTGTGATATTTGTATATGTGATCAGCAGAGACCTGAGATATGAGCTGCCAGGTGATATTTGTAAATGTTTTTACTTTTGTGCAAGAGTCATATATGAAGCTTGTGGGACACAAACAGAGCACAATGCATTTTCTTCATCCTTAGTAACAGTATCAGTAAGAGTATTAAATGATGCTACTCATTTGTTTATGTTTTGCGAAATAGAGCCAGTTAAATTAATTCGAAAATATTGCGTAGATGTACAAACAATAACCATAACTGCATTATGAGCATTATTAACATAAGCATTAGAGGTCGACTGATAGTGGACTTTACCGATAAGTAAGTAGGGCAGTACCTGGCGATGGCCAATTAATCAACCTATAGTTTTTTAAATTGATTTTAAAACTTATGAATGAAAACGTAACACTCAAAGTAAAATATTTCTGAACTTTTATTACAAAAATAAACAGTACAGACTTTACAATGAAAATGTACTGTACTTTTTTTTAAAATGAAATAAATATTAATATATATTAACTATTAATAAATATTAAAGTAAATAAAATATGTACATCCAAACTGAACCAAATAGGAACACTCCAAATAACAAAAATAGAGACATCCAAATATATATAAACACTTCACAACAAAATCTGTCAGCGATAGTTTTTATTTCGCCTCTAGAGGCCGCTCTCGTACTGTATAAAGACAGCGGACCCTTCTCAGCCACTCTGGCAATGAAAAACTATCGGTGTGGATTTTTGCAGGTAACAGATCATTCCAGCAATCAGTTCTCGGTGCAAAACCGATCAATCTGTTGACCGCTAATAAACATTCCCACGTACATCTCTAGTTGAGATCAGTTATGATCTAGAGTGATGTAGCTGAGGTTGAGGAACTGTCAGATCCAGAATTCACACACTTGCTGTTAGTGTTGCCATTTTTACCGCTGTTTATTTCCCCTAGTGTATTTTGTGAAAAAGAAAAAAGAAAAATGCTCTTACACTTTAGGCCCCACCTACTTTGGGTGTAAAACTGAATACAGTCCTAAACAGATACAGCATTATGTTACACTCCTAGAACACACAAATGATATATTGGTGCTAGTGTCACCATAAATACTGTGTATCCAATAGTTAAACTTAGCAGATAACAAGGAATCTGCCCAGACGATTTACATGGACAATGTGAAAATGCGCCTTGATGTAATGATGATTCTCATGATCTAAATCAGTGCATTTGTTATGTTTCTTGTGTTTTGTGAACCTCTCATTTTTGGAATTGCCCTCAAATCTGGCTAACATACTTTAAAGAACAGCTGAAGTTATTGTTCAGTAGGGGACAGAATGCTTCCCAGCATGCTGTTTACCACACAGGCTACTCTCAAAGGAAACATTTCATTTTGTCATTTGAGTTGAGTACTGAACATTGGCCTCTTGTGTTGTGTAGGATTCCTGGTTTCGAAATTCTTACCTGAGTGATTTCAAGCAGCACTTCATGAAGAATTTCCCCTACGGACAGCTAGAGGTGGCGAGACACAAGAAGAAAATGGATGGGAAAAGGTGCATTTGCATAACCAAATGTTAAAATCTTAGACGTGCCGGTTTTTTTGTTTGTTTGTGTTTGTACTTGCATTGTCTTTATTGAAACCTCTTGATAAAGGATATACATATACCTTTAGCTTCCAAGTTCCTAGCTAGTTATGTTCAAAATCATACTCAGGTAGTTTTACATCATGTGTAGGAAATTCATGATGTGTGTGATGTGGTCTTCTCCGGTCATAGCTCCTCTGCCTCAAGGTTCAAAGCGTTATACATTCTGAGATGCTTTTCTGCTCACCATGGTTGTAAAATGTTTCTGTAACCTTCCTGTTCGCTAGAACCAGTCTGGTAATTCTACTCTGACACTGAATGTTTTTTTTTTGTGTGTGTGTGTGTCACTACCTAAGCTAGTGAAAACCTACATGTGTATGTGATAGGGCTGGGTATTGTGACCAATTTGGCGATTTGATTCGATTCTTATTTCTATGTTTTCAAATTGAATTTGATTCAATACAAATTAGTTATCAATATTTCATTTAAAATGTTAGTTTTGCAGACATGGAATCCATGTTTTAATATAAATGCTGGTAACGGAAACCCTCCTACTTAGCTATATTACTGAAATACGCATTTACTTTAACAATATTGTTTAATTACTTTTTACTTTGAGTAACAAACATTGTAACATGAAATCATGAATAGGCATACAGGGCACCCAAGGTAAGAACAAACTGCACACTGGTAAAAAAATAAATAAATAAAAAATTGTAAATGTGCAACAGTGAAATTCATTAACAACTTGAAACACGTTAAAGAAATAAAACCGTTTTCAAAAATTCAAAACATGAAAGATGGTGACATCTTCAGGACGAGAGGTGAACTACAGGTAATATTCACATCCTCTCAAGTGAAGCACACACATTTCCCGAATCTATATTGTTCCGTTAAATTGAAGATCGATTAAAATTGGAGAATTTTTTTTTTTTTTTATAACCCAGCCCTATTATATGAACCAGTCTAACAAAAGTGCAATCTCCCTTCTTATAGGAACAGGCAGCAGGTGATTGGTGGCATTAATTCTGCAGGAACCGTAGAGCCACTGGCTCTGAATGTCATGCTGTGTCAGGTAATGGTGACGCTCAGCCTGAGGGGGCGGGACCACATCGCTGGCCAGGATGCTGACTGGCTCGGGCCAATCCGAGCATTTGTTACGGACACTCTGTCCAGTGGTGGGAAGCTGAGCTCGAAGCACCTCGCCGCTCTGTTGGAGGTGGTTTGGAGGATGATCGTTACCCAGCGAAGCCGTGGTGAGCCTTTTCGGCCGTCGTAAATGTTCACGTTAGCTTCAATATGACGGCATTGCCAAGTGATAATATTATCATGGATACTTCAAAAGTCTATCACTATGTCTACGCTGCATTTAGAAAGCTGTCTACTGAGACACTACTTCTGAAATAATGAAAAGTTCACTGGTCGCTACTGAAATTCCTGTTTGGTTAAAAAGTTGCCCAATGACTGAGAGACATGTAAACATGTAGATTTTAAAGACGCATTTATGATCATAATTTAAACTGTAATGAAACTTATTTAATATGGCTTATGTAATATCTTGGGTATCTGTGCCCCTTCCTAGATAAGTGATGTTGGATGTAAAGTGTGTGTTTGTCTGTTTGTGTGTGTTTCTTCAGTCGTGACCGAGGAGCTCCTACAAGCTGTGTATATTCAATATCAGCAGAAGAACTTGGTGCTGTCTGTGCGCACCCTGTTGCTGCGTTTCTTAAGTCAACTCTACATACAAGAGCACCAGAACCAGACTCATATTGCCAGGTAATGTTGGTGTTTTGATGAAACTGCTCACTACTGTACTATAAGCAGCATTCCTAAATAATGTGCCCCTATGCCACATCGAAGGTGTTACTGTTTTTGATCTAATATTCACTATGGTAGGAAGTGGCCAGCGTTAATGTTTGCGTCACCCCCATACCCCTCTTCAGACTGTTCCCATTTCCGTAGGAATTGCCGGAAATATAATGATCTGCATTTTGTTTTGATGAAAATTGCTTCATGTGAAACATCTCCAGTCTCAAGCTTCCTGATCCATAATCGACATATTTTATTCAAATGAAATTTCATGTCCTAAAAGCTGTACAAAAAAAAAAAAAGAAAAATCCAATGTTATAATATTTTAAATGTCTACACACCATGTGGTTTAAATATCTTTAAGGATCTCTATCTCTAAGAGGAAGATCTTAAGATTGGCAGTTTATATTTGGTTTATATTTATTAGCAATATTTTAGCTGAAAACGGTCAGAAACTGTCATTTTGGTTTTCAGTCGAAATGAACGTAATGTCAAATCGAACACTTTACAAATCATTTCAGTGGTGATGATAATTAGAAGGTGAATTTATAGAAGCTTTTTTTATTCTCTGTGCAGCAGAAGCGCAAGAGTAAAAATGTCAGCCACGTACACAACTGATTTGTAAAAGGATTATATTTAAAATGCACTTTTTTAAATTGTTTATCGTGCATTATTGTGGAATCACCTAAAAATCCACCATCCTGCTGAGATTTCGTGATTGCCTCTGCCAGCAAGCAGTTCCTGACTACACAGCTGATATTGTTATTACACCCGCATTGACGTTACTTGGTCATGGACATGGTGGAGATGCTTGTTTTTTTTTTCTTTTCTTTTTTTTTTTTTTTAAGGCTCTGGATGATTAAATCCTTAATTGGAATTTTTTTGAACATGGTAATATCAGGAGAAAATCAATATTGCACAAGTTACAGTAGCTACAGAAAGGGGCATCATTAGAATGATCCAGACTTACATTTGGATGCCACTGAGGCCAGCGCTGAAAATTGCTGTTCAAATCCCTGATCATTATCGGCCTAGAAAAATCCTTTCACATCCAACTATACACATAGCATCCATCATCCAGGCGAGGCCATTTATTGTAGCCTAAAAAGCTACACTGGTGCACGATGGTCAAGTTTCAGGGTTTTCCTTAAGGGTCTGTTCTTGCTTCTTTTTTACCTGATGATTGTCTCCCTCTCTTTTTCTGTCTCAGGAGCAGGATTTTGACGCGGTGGTTGGTGTCTTTGCCGCTGCAGTTGGCACAGTTGGGTGGCCGTAATCCCAAACTGTCTGCACAGATCCTGCAGACGGTACAGTCGGCTGCAGCCTGGGGCAACAAAGACCTGCTGCACAGCCTGCAGACGCATGCAGACAGCCTTTATGGTGAGCACACGTGCACACACACACACACACACACACACACACACACACACACACACACACACACACAGTCTTATACACTCTAGTTTCCTTATTTATTTTATTTTCTAACATTCTTAGCTGATTTAAATTGCTATCCCAAATTCAACATAACATCAAAATCATATCACAATAATAAAGTGAGGTATTTCCAATTAAATAATATATACTTAACAGCCACTTTAGTAGGGATACCTGTACATCTACTCATTCACACAATTATCTAATCAGCCAATCATGTGGCAGCTGTGCAGTACATAAAATCATGCAGATACAGTTCAAGAGCTTCAGTTAATGTTCACATCCAACATCAGAATGGGCAAACGTGTGATTTACTGAGATATTCACACATCACGGGCTATAGAGTTTACACAGAATGGTGCAAAAACCGTCCAGTGACGTTTCTTTTCAGAATGCACAAATCATCAATCATCATTCCTGTCAGTCAAGAACAAGAATAACCAATGTATCTGCATGATGTCATGCATTGCGCTGCTGTCACACGATGCATGGATGAGCAGGTGTACAGGTCTCACAGGTCCTAATAAAGTGGCCAGTCAGATATTTGTCTGGATTGGGGGGGGGTACCCCTAATGGCTGGTCTTCATCAGGAGTGTGATGAGGTAAAATCAAACTTATCCAATACCAACTGGGCCTGTGTGAAAATGCATTTGCCCCTCAATTCCCCAAATCTATGAAACTGCATTCATAATGGGGTTCAGCTGGACCAGACACAACCAGGCCTGATTACTGCAAACCCTGTTCAATCAAATCAACACTTAAATAAAACTTTTTCAACAGCATGAAGTTGGTTAAAAGGTCTTACCCAGTAACACACTATGCCGAAGTTGAAATAAATTCCAGAAATGATGAGGAAGAAGGTGATTAAAATATATCAGTCTGGGAAGGGTTACAAAGCTATTTCAAAGGCTCTGGGACTCCAAAGAACCACAGTGAGAGCCATTATCTCCAAATGGAAAAACTCAGCACAGTAGTGAACCTTCCCAGAAGAGGCCAACCTTCCAAAATTCCTCCAAGAGCACAGCAACTACTCATCCAGCAAGTCACAAAAGAGCCAAGGACAACATCAAAGGACCTGCAGGCCTCTCTTGCATCAATAAAGATCACTGTTCAGGACTCCACCATCAGAAAGACACTGAACAAAAATGGGATCCACATTAAAGCTTGACTGAATTTTGCCAAAACACACCTTAATGATCCTCAAACCTTTTGGGAGAATGTTCTGTGGATTGATGAGTCAAAAGTGGAACTGTTTGGAAGACAGGGGTCCCGTTACATCTGACATAAACCAAACACAGAAATCCATAAAAAGAACATCATACCTACGGTCAAGCATGGTGGTGGCAGTGTGATGGTGTGGGGATGCTTTACTGCTTCAGGGCCTGGGCAACTTACAATAATTGAGTGAAACATGACTTCTGCTCTCTATCAGACAGTCCTAAAGGAGAATGTCTGGTCTCCAGTCCATAAGTTGAAACTGCTTCAATAAATAAATAAAAACTGTATTGTGTGTTTACTCAGGTTGCCTTTGTTTTATGTTGTATTTTATTTGAGGATCTAAAACAATTTATTATGAGATATACACAAAAACAGAAGAAATCAGGATGGGGCAAATGCTTTTTCACAGCACACCGTGTGTGTGTGTGTGTGTGCGTGTGTGTGTGTGTGTGTATATATATATATGTACACACACACACACACACACAAACACACGGGGGGGGGAGTCATTCCATTTTGCTGGAAGATTATGAAATTTTGTCTTTTAAGTGGTTGATACTAAATGTGACGTGATTATATAAACTAAGTTTTTTTTTTTTTTTTTTTAAAAAAAGGTTTTTCTGTCTCGTACACACACACATACAGAACAAAAACTATATTGTTAATGGTAAATAATCAAAGCCATACACAACAATCTCTATAGCTCTCTGAAAGTGTGTGTGTGTGTGTATGTGTGTGTGTGTGTGTGTGTGTGAGAGAGAGAGAGAGAGAGAGAGAGAGAGAGAGAGAGGGAGAGATAAGTCCTCTGTAGTTTCATGTTTCCAGAACACAGCGCTGCCATTGTGTGTGGCGGCGCTGGTGACATCAGCAGTGCGTCAGTAGCTAATAATGTCTGTCTATCTGTGATCACTTACAGGGGAAGAATACACTCTCTCCCCATTTTGCCCACACTTTCACACATACACACGTTGACGTACTACAGAGTAACACTTTGATTAGTGTATCAGGTGGGGGAGCTCTTTCTCTTTTCTTGAAACATTTGAACTGGTAACAATAAATTCTGCATGCGGTGTGTGCGTGTGTGTGTGTGTGTGTGTGTGTAGATCCTCAGGAGGGCTGTGTTGTGTTGTTGCCGGTGGAACAGCAACAGCGCTTGGTTCAGATCCTGTTCTACCTGCCAGCGTTTCCCGCTGATGTTCTGGCCTGCCTCAGTCAAGTGTGTAACACAGGCAGGGTTTCTGCAAGTCTTGCTGCCACACTCATCCGCACAGTACACTTCAGGTACAATACACACACACACTACACTCAAACAGAAGCCCCCTAGTTGAAACAGTGCTGCACAGAGTCCTATTTAAATATCCAGTCCTCTTTGTTATACTGTCTTATGATGCACTACCTGCTCTTGTGTTGTTATTCTGTTTCTTTGAGGATGTCCCGTTGGTTAACACTTTTACCTACGTTACCCACAATGCCATTCGATTACCAGCTGATAGTAGCCCAAGTGGGAATTACCCCTCGCATCATTTATTTCTAAAGCAAGCGATGCAGCAGAGCTTTAATCCTTTACTCTGTCCAGCTCGCTCTCTTCACCATCTGAAGCTTGTCATCTCGTAGGTCACGAGAACTCGCTGATAGAAAAATGTTAAAATACAAATATGCAATTAAAATTAGCTGAGAAAATGTAACCGAGGCAAAGTTCTGATGTTTAGCTCTGAGTAAACATATAACCTTTCCAGTCCATTACGGGAATCATAGAGAGAACAGACGAGCCAGTTCATAATGTGATAATGTGAGCAGATTTGAGCATTTCTCTTTTATTTCAGTTAATGGTCCCATTTCGCATTATACACAGACAAAGCTGACTTGCGTTGGCTAATACCTGAGAGATATTTTCAAAATTTGTGATGCAGTGATGAGGTTTTTTTTTCTTTTTTTTCCCCCGGAAAACTTGCAATCGCAGGAAATTTTTTTGCACGGTCTTTCGCAGTGATGTTTGTTGGTAAATGAGACCTTTTAGCTGTACTCGTGTTCGACGCACGTGAATTGAAGAGGGCTTTGGCTGATTGCGCGCTGTGATGACGTCATACGATGTGTCTCGGTCCAGATCTGTGGTAAATCTGCGGTAATTTAGAAAAATTGCAAGCTCCTCAGATTATTGCTGAGTTTGCTTGATTTTGCGTTCATTTCTATGATCGCAAAATCCTGGAAGGACTGATTACTCCTCATATACCACAGCGTTTTGCCAACACTACCAGTTTTTTTTTTTTTTAAATTTACTAAAGAATGACGCGTCATACTTTTTTTTTTTAGCAATGTATTGTTGTCTTTAATGTCGTGAAATATCTCCGAAACAAGTTAGTCCCGGTTATCGCTCATGTTATAACAACTATAAACTTCGTGTTCCATCACCAGCATCTAATTTTTTCTCTCTCTCTCTTGAAGTTAATAAAATTTAAAAAATGCAGCTTGTCCTGTTACTGAGAAAGTGGAATGCGTAAACATCTCTGTCCTGAATTTTGTCCATGTGGTGGAAAACTTAACTTAAATACCGTTTTTAATCACTGTATTTGTTTATACGGAGCGCCGTCTATACAAGTCCTTGTGAATGTGTTGCTACTAGAGAAACAACAGTGTCTGAGGACAAATGCGTTAATATAATCCTGTGATTTGTATTACAGCTAGAATTACTGTCAGAGCTGCCGCTATAGTAAATGAATCAACACCTTCTAACCAATCAGATTAAAGAATTCATCAGCACTGGAGTACAGAACTATTTATTGGTCAGCGGCGTGTGCAGGAACACGCGGTTTTGAGAACCTGTGTGGTTATGTATCTAGACTCAAGCCCCAGACCCCCAGACAGGCGTGAAAGCTTGAGCTCAGATTGTTCATGGCAGCTAAGCGGAGACAGCAGTCGAGGCGCATACGTTCGTAATAGAATCAAACAATTTAAGCAGCCAGAGCATGATTAAAGGGAACATCTTAACGTCTGATTGTCCTTATCTCCGATTGGTCAGGACAAAGCCGACAGTCACTGTTGAGCTAAAGCAGAGGTCATCCAGCGTACAGGTACAGTGTATTCACTGTTCATGTAGCTTTTATTATTAGAGACCGTCATTGTAGTTAGACACGGGTCTAGTTGCGAAACACTTGCGTTTGCACTTTAAAAGTCCTTGAAGTTTCCGTGTTATCTGGGGAATGGCTGCAGTTTTTAACTGTTGGTTTGTTTGTTTGTTTCTTTGGTTTTTTTTGGAGGGTCCATGTTGATTTGTGGAACTTGAGCAGTGAGTGATTGACAGCGTATTTTGAAGTCAACCACATGCTGTGAGCATCAGGACATGTGTGTGTGTGTGTGTGTGTGTGTGTGTGTGTGTGTGTGTGTGTGTGTGTGTGTGTGTGTGAGAGAGAGAGAGAGAGAGAGAGAGAGAGAGATGCGCTGTGGCCCCTCTGTGGTTTTTAGACACTAGCCTAAAGCCACTCTTTTATTTGTGTGTTTTCTTACAATTCTAATGGGAGCTCTGTCTGCGAACACAGTGAGTGTGTGATATTGTGTGTGTGTGTGTGTGTGTGTGTGTGTGTGTGTGTGTGTGTGTGTTATACACTTCAGTTCCTCAGGGCTGTTTGCTCACTAGGATGAGTGTAGAGCATAGACAGGAATAAGGGCACTAGAGGTAACGGCTACTGGTTGCCATTCTGCAAAGGCAGTAGGGGGCAGTATTGCACTGTTTATACAGTTTGCATTGTCCCTTGATATTTGGCCATTGCAGCATGCCTTGGGTCACTCAAACTCCTGACCACATCCTAAACCACAAGTCTGTGGAACTTTTACCAAAGCTATGAACACCATTCTTCCAAACGATATTCCCTCAGTTGATGTTTTGATGTTTGGTAGAGAGCGCTGTCTAACACAGCAGTCCAAAATAGGCATACAATTTGTTTGATATCTATCTAGTGACTGTAAAGACCATGGCATATGATGTACATCATTTTCATATTCCTCAAACTATTCACTTACCCCTACGCACCGTGGATGGGAGCAGGGTCATCCTGGAAGAGACCACTCTCGTCAGTGTTTCATCATAGGATAATGGGGATTAGTCAGAAGGGGATGAGTCGGCCCAAACCATGCCAGCAAAACGCAGTAGCATAACAGAGCCACCATGTTTTTGTTCGTTTGTTTGTTCGTTTGTTTTTTCTCTTTAATTTGTCACTCATTTGTTTATGTAGTGGTAGCAGGCTTAAGTTGTAATGTTAATTTTACTTCATTTTTTTTTAAACTTGTAATAGTACTGTTTCTCTAATTCTCTATTAAAATGAACTTTCAGTATTTTAAAGCTTAACTGAATTTACACCTTATTCAATTAAAATTTTATGCCTTATACCACTTTATGACGTTTTTAAAAGTAATTGTATTTTTAGGCATGCAAGGTTTCACTGTCACAATAACTAACATTTTATAAAAAAATTCAAAAAAAGAAATTTAGTAGCTTATTCACTCCTTGTTCAGTGTTTATTATTTCTTTCAATTCATGGTCAAGAGGTACATTTTTTGTCTTTTTTTTTTCATCTTCTTTTTCAAATGTGTTTTTAATGTGCTTTAAAATGATTGTTAATAACTTTGTACGTGAAAAGCAGCTCCAAAATTCTGAGCCAAGAACCGTTTGAAGAACGAAATGTGACCCGAGTCATTCAGAACGCATTAGTTCAAATTGAAGAGGATACCTTTTTAGCTGTTTGCGAAATACTCATATGAATCTGAAATATATCTGCATATCCTGTTCGCACATCACGTGCTTTATTTAATTAAATAATTGTTGCAACATTCAAGTAAAAACCCAACCATGCTCTTACCTTAAAACGTGTTAATTGTCGTCTTCTAACAACTAACGTCTGATACTGACTCATTTTTCTCAGTTACACCGATCCTCTATGTGTTATGCATTAGTAGCTGTTGCTACTGTTTTCGGTAGAAACTTGACTTTTCTTAACGAAGAATGATGTAATCTTGCCTGAGAGAACAAAAGATTTACCTTTATTGATAAAGTGTTTTTTGTAGTGGTTTGCTTATAATTATCTAGAATCTTTTGCTCATTGAAATAACTGCTTAAATCTGTAGGTTGAGCACATGCATAAGTTTAGTCGTGCACAATAAACAATGCCTGATGTGGTGGAAGGTTTCAAACGTCATTGTGTATTAGTAAAGAAACGGCCAATTTTATTAGGAATTTTGAGTGAACACAAGAAAACTTACATCACAGATAAACAAGTTGCTTGTTGTGAGAGGGTTTGAAGTCACTAAGTTTGAACCTGAGAAAACATTGAGAGTAGCTTGAGTTAAATTCACTAAATGTATAGCTGCTTTGATAACAAATGACTTTTTTTTATTATTATTTTTATTTATTTATTTATTTATTTGGTGACTATTTAACATTAGAAAATGTGAATAGTTAGAAAAGTTCAATAGTTCATCTTCATTAACAGCTTTATCCTGGTCAAGGTTGCAGTGGACATGGAGCCTATCCTAGGAACGTTGAGCATGAGGTGGGAATACTGTGGAAGCAAAAAAAAGATTTGACATAAAGATTTGTAGGTTAAAAGCCTTTGTACATTTAACAATGAAATGTAAACTTCATTGAATTCATCGCATAGAATTACATTACAGCAAAAACCACACATTTATATTTATTTGTTTTTGAATTAACTTCCTTGAAATTTTCAGTGTTTAGAAATTCACATTTTAAAATTCACTCTTTCAAAAAAAATCAAGTATCTGTCTATATATATCTATCTATCTATATATATATCTATCTATATCTATCTATCTATCTATCTATCTATATATATATATATATATATATATATATATATATATATATATATATATACACACACACACATTATATAATAGAATATAATTATATAATAAATAAATAAAAATCTCCCCTGCTGTTTTCAAATTCCAATCTGGGTTACCCTTGAAAGGCAAATGCAATCGAGCCTGGAAGGCAATGAACCGATATCTATCCAGTTCACATTCGGTCTCTCATTCCAGGATTGACTGCCTTCGCCTATCCCTGGATCGCCCAGATTCTTTACTTGTGTTGTGAGTTTTGCAAAGTGATTTTGACTGGTCAAATTTGAGCAGTGGATCGCACAGCCCGATTATTTTTCTGAATTTCTGAAAACTAAATTATTACATCTAAATTTATGAACATTAATCAGGAAAAAGATATTTGAATATTTTTGGCTTATTTTAGTTTTTAAAAATGTCAACACTGAACTAAAACTACTTCAGTCAATTCAGAACAAAAAATAAAAATTTGTCAATTTTCAAATGTGTTCCAATGCTATGGATTCAGTATTTCATAGTGTTATTTATTTTATTTTATTACATTTTATCACATAGAATTTCTCATTTTCAACATTACATTCATATTTCGACATTAGGTAAACATCCAGAATATTGTGTAAAGAGGACTAAAACAATGCAGAAGCTTTTTATTTATTTTTTATTTGATTTTTTTTTCTCCCACAAGATTTTCAGTGCATATGTTTGTTCGTTGTGCAACCTATAAAAAATTATTTGTGGTGTCTTTAAATGTCATGTTACAGTGGTATAAATAATGTTCGAACTCTTGCAGCTTTTGTTGTAACAGAATACAAAAAAAAACACACACACCTGTACTACATTAGGGACATCCTACACCATGTTTACGGTTGGTTGATTTAATTACAGTCCCAGATGAATTATTAGAAAAGCCCCTGAGTGCTCGATTTGATGCAAAACTGTGTGTAAATGGATCTATATATGATCTATATACATATGCTTGTGAACTGATGGAAATTCATTACATTATAAAATCCACACGCGCACACAACATACAAATCTGATTACAGCAGCCTCGCACTACACCTGGGTCTGCACGCAGACGTCATGTTTCCTGCTGAATATTTAAACATGTCGGCGGTTTCCACTGGATGATATGGCTGTTAGATGTGCTTGGCGTATATGGATCATGCAGCCGCAACAGCAAGATTCAGTTACAGGTCCCTTTCATAACAGAGATGATTACGTCCAAATGAATAGTGTGAAGGTGAACAAAGAATCAGTCGTTGAGCGCAGCATCAAGATTCTAGTCTTCAGGTAAAATTAATTATTTGTAGGAAGCTTCAGAGAATTTGCTGTTGTTTTTTTTTCCACCTATAGCTATTATTAGCCCAGTAAATTGTCTCAATTTTTTCATTTTATACATAAAAAAATGAGATTTTTTATATATTTACAAACACAACTAAATAAATGAAACCCATTAGAGTGCTGTAATAGTTTAGTTTTACAGGACAGTGTGAGAGAATGTGTGTAAGTGTGCACCCTGTGATTGATGGTCGATGAGATATTTAAACACATCACATGAAACCGTACCACGTGCAAATTGAAAAAAAAAATTTTTTTGGCCCACTCCCCACTACATTGCCCAATCTAAAATAATCCAGTTAGCAGAGACTGTGAGCATATTGTCCTCGAATGCTCACCACACATGCGTATGGACACACACACACGCGCACATGAGCAGCCTCGCTCAAATTTCTTTTATAGAAAAACATGACCGAAACGGTTCTCTAATTATCTCAGTGATCCAGTAAAGTGGCAGTTTGGGTGTGTGTGAGTTTTAAAATGCATATTTCAGCGTTTCCATGTTCATTTTTTGCACTTCTTAACAAGTTCTTTAACAAGTTTCTTTAACAAGGATTCTTTTTAAGGCTGCACTTCATAAGTTTATTTACAATTGCAGCTGAAAGAAAATATATCGCAAAGGCCAATCTGGCAAGAACAATTAAGAAAACATGTATTTACTTTCACTTAATATATATTACTTTAACTAAGCTGTGCACCATTTATGGGGGTGGGGGGTGGGGGGCAGTAGTAAAATACTACTTTACGATTTTTCTTTTTACCAAATACTGCAGTCAAAATGCATAGTAATGTAAAAACATATCCTGCAAAGGTTAGTAGTGTAGCACCAAATGACAAATGATCTGGTGTGCAGTCCAGGGTCTCTAGAGCAAGGGTTCTCAAAACTCTAACAGCCAGGGACCCATTTAAATGTAAAATAAATTTCACAGATCCCTCAGCAGAGATTTAATTTTATTAGGCTCATTATTTAAACGTGTGCAGTAATATTCTGGCTATTTATCAGAGCCAACTGGCTATTTAACAGACCACATTAGGTCCAAGTTGACATTATTTGTTGTCATTATTTCATTTGTGTTTGTTTATTGTTTTGGAGTTATTGAGGTTTGGATTAAACTTGTTCAATTCACATGAGCAGAATTGGCTAATAATTATAATAACTCAATAGTACATATACCACTGTATTAATCAAATATTACTATTATTATTATTATTGTTGTTGTTGTTGTTGTTGTTATATCATAGACCCCATGCCTGAGTGTCTATGTTGAATTCTTAATACTTGATTCAATTAAATATATATATTTTTTAAAAAACAAAACACAAATAATTTAAAACATCCTTCCCAAGTCAAAACACAGTAACTGATTCTCACAGTTAGATGTTATGAAAATGCATTCGGTGACTTTAGCACTAATTACCGGCCCCGATTGGATGGCGTCTAGTTAAAGAATGTTCTGGGGGACAATCCGGCGAGGACGCTGGTGTGCTAAGCTGAACCAGCTGAGGTAAAGTAAGGATAGGGATTCCGCGCATCAGATTGTGTTCGACGCAGCCGCGTGTGAAGTCAGTATATTAACACTGGCCACCTTTTTAATGTGTTTTTAGAGGAAATGGGGGGGATCTCAGGTGTCTGGTATTTTTAGACTGACATTTTCAGTGCACACACAAGCACAGTGGGACACATTGTAATGGGAGAGCAGATCAGTGCTGGACCACTGCGCAGTAATGTGTGTGTGTGTATGGGTGTGTGTGGTCTTGTGCAGGTCTCCTTTAAGTGGCTGGTCCAGCAGTTCGCAGGATGTGCCAGTGCGGGACGTGGATTACTTCAGTTTCCTTTTCTCAACACTGATAGGTATACACACACACACACACACACACACACTGGAATATAAATTGTAATGAGCTTTTTAGGTAGCATTACAGTGACAAAAACTAATTAAAATAAATTGAGTGCATGTGTACTCTGTTCATCCAGTTCATCATTTCAATAAGAACTGTAACAAGAACAAGTTCTTTCCTTTTCTTTCGCTTTTTTTATTCCAAATTTTATTTTATTTTATTTTATTTTTTCTTTGTTGACACTTTGGGGCTAATGTTAATAATAACAAGAATTTTGTGTTGCTATATATTTCATAGTGACTGGATGCTAGAAACATTTACAGTCCCCTCCAAAAGTCCTGGAATGTCAAAGCCAATTCTTAGTTTTTGCTATACATATGTGGGTTTGAGATCAAAAGATGAATTTGAGACAATAGATCAGTATTTCATATTTCATTTCCTGATATTTGCATCTAGATGTGTTAAACAACTTAGAACATGGTGCCTTTTGTTTCAAGTGATCAAAAATATTGGAACTTGTGACTGACCGGCATATCTTGTTACCCAGCTGTGCCCTGTTAGATTGATTCTTTAAACAATGAATAGCTCTGAATGTCTACTCTTGGCTTGAGTCCTGGGTTTCGCCTGTGAAGACTGCAGTCGTCGTTAAAAAGGATAAACCAACGTGATGACCACAGAGCCGTCTATGGGAGAAAAGCAAGCCATTTTGAAGCTGGGAAAAGAGGGAAAATCAATCAAACATTGGACATAGCCAGTACAACAATTTGGACTGTCCTGAAAAAAGAAAGAACTCAAACGTGTACTAACAACTAGACATGGAACAAAAAAAATTGACCTCGCCTTGACTGTTTTTGCACCAACTATGGTTTCTGGCTGAAAAAAGGGGAAATGAGTCTCTACTGTAGAATTTGTCAAAATGTTTCTATAGTCTTGCTATGGCCCTCTCAGTCTCCAGAACTGATTTGAAGCCAGAGTATGACATTGCTATTAACAGCACTATTTGACCATGTGTTATTAAGGAACATCTTGTGGTGATGTGAAGCCGAACATACTCAATGTCTTTATTTCATACATTTTTTAAGGGTCACTTATACACTACATAGTGTGAACTAAGAGAGTTCAGGGATGTTGTACACACAACTATATAAAGTACAATTAGTGCCCCAGACCAGTGTTTTTTAAAAAAAAAAAAAAAAGGTATGTCAACTATGTAGGACAGCTGTAATGATTGCACTTTTTTACACCATAGTAATATGTAATACTAGGTAGGACCCCACCTCTCTTTGCTCCCAAATCATCCTCAATTCTCCATAGCATGGATTCCACAGGGTGTTGGAAACATTCCTTCGAGAGTCTGGTTCATGTTGACGTGATTGCATCACATAATTGCTGCAGATCTCCTCTTCTAACACATCCCAAATGTGCACTGTTGAATTCACATCTGGTGACTGGGAGGTGGGTGAGTGGGAGGCCATTGAGGTACACTCAACTCATTGTCATGTTCATAGAACCAGTTAGAGCCCACTTGTGGTTTCTGAAATGATGTTTCATAATGCTGGCAGTAGATATTATTACATGGGTAAACTGTGGCCATAAAGTGATGCATGTGATCAACAACGAAACTCAGAAAGGCTGCGGCATTCAACGAATGCTCGATTGGAATTAATGGGCCCAAACATTAAGCGGAAAACATTCCCCACACCGTTATACCACCTGGGTGAACTGTAGACACAAAGCAGGGTGGGTCCATGGATTCATGCTGTTGATGCTAAATTCTGACCCTACCATCTACATGTCTCAGGAGAAATTGAGATTCAACAGATCAGACAACGTAATTCCCCCAGATTAGGCCAGCCTGTGCCCACCGCAGCCCCAGCTTCCTGCTCTCGGCTCTCAGTAACGGAACCCGATGCGATTCTCTGCTGTTGTAGCGGATCCATTTGAATATTCAATGTGGCCTTTCACACTGAGCGCAATTAAGCGACGCGAATGTACGATACGATGACGCTGTTGAATCGAAACAGTAGATCCCTATGGAGCTATTCACAACGGACGCGATCAATCGTGGTGCGACAAAGTGAGTTTTATTTTCCGCCAGTGTGTTGATTTCCTAACCCCTAATTTTTGTGGGGAGGGGGAAGTTAGGGGTCAGTTAAGCGTTCACGGAAGAGGTGGGTCTTTATCCGTTTTTTGAAGATCGTGACAGATTCTGCTGTCCAGATTGAGGTTGGAGGTTCATTCCACCACTGAGGGACAGTCAGTTTGAAGGTTCTGGAAAGGCACCTCATGCCTCGCTCAGGAGGCACTACCAGGCACCAGTCGCAGGTTGCGTGAGGGAACATAAACTTGAAGGGGAGTGTTGAGGTAGGGGGATGCTGTTCCAGACAAGGTCTTATACGTGAGCATGAAGGCCTTGAATTTGATGCGATCAGCTAAAGGAAGCCAGTGGGAGGGAGATGAAGAGGGGTATGACATGGGTTCTTTTGCGCTGGTTGAAGATAAGGCGTGCTGCTGCATTCTGAATCATCTGAAGGGGTTTGATGGCACTGGCTGGGCGGCCCGAGAGTAGTGTGTTGGAATAGTCCAGTTTTGAGATTATTCTCCTTAGGTCTGTCCACCTCTTTTGTGAATTTGACACTTTTCCCCACAAAAACATTTTTAGAGCCTAATTTATTTTCACCAAGCCAGGGATCCCCAAAGTTGCTTTCGCTGTATTTACATTTGGTTGTCAAGCAGTGCTGGTCTGAGACTGCTCGCTCTTTCTGCTTCTCAGGTTTCTCATCTGAGAGACTGAGGACTCTACAGCAGGCAGATGATGAAGGTTTGCTGCCGTCGTCAGCCCTCTCACCCCTCAGCGTGTTCACCACACCACTCGAACAGTTCACGCACCACTGGGTCGTGGTCGAGGTGGGATTTCTTGTCTTTCTCCCTCTCTCTCTCTCTCTCTCTCTCTCTCTCACTCTGTCTCTCTGTGTACTCAAGGCTCAGTTGTTTCTCGTCTGTGCCAGCTTGGCATGCCTTAATGACCATGATGACTCACACACACACACACACACACACGCGCGCGCATGCACGCATGCACACCTTACTTCCTGACCCCTAAGTAGGCGTAATAGAGTCTATACCAGGCGCCTCCTTCTTTCAAGTCTTGTCAATCAACCCCTTATTTTAGCCGTTATCAAATAAACGGACCATCCACAGTTCGTATTCCACACACACGTGAGTGATGTAGTTGCCCCCTGGAGAGCAGACGTGGGGGGTAGGGATTGGGGGGGGTTTATCACAGTGCACCGGCTCCATATTTCAATAAGGGCTGGTTATCGGAGCGCCGCTGGCTAAAGTGAAATGCTAATGCCAGCCAGCGGACACCATCAGCAGCTGACATTTTACACGGAAATTAAAACCTGACAAAAAGCATGCCCTCCAGCTATGTTCTCTCTCTCTCTCTCTCTCTCTCTCTCTCTCTCTCTCTCTCTCTCTCCTACTCTAACAGCTCCTACATCTCTCACTCACTCATACACACGCACACACGCATGGGCCTGATAATTCCTCAGTACAATTTCGGACAAGCTTTCATTTCGATGTCCGAGTCAATCAGTGATTCTGTACGTGGCTGTAACGGCTCGCATCACCACGGATACTGTAATGAGAGGTGATGCCAACAGGTGAGGCTGACGGAGAATAATAAGGTCTAATGAGGGAAAGAGTCATCTCTCACTCACACACAC
The DNA here is from genome assembly GCF_023375685.1 of Ictalurus furcatus. Lineage (NCBI taxonomy): Eukaryota > Metazoa > Chordata > Actinopteri > Siluriformes > Ictaluridae > Ictalurus > Ictalurus furcatus. Next base: position 14,048,020 of record NC_071277.1, on the reverse strand, counting down.
ACACACACACACACACACACACACACACACACATATACCCTCATAAAGTACACTTTCAATGTCAAACTTAATTAATCCAAGTTGAGAAATAGCCTCATACTGTGTCTCTTCAAATACTTTAGCCAAACTTTTTGTAAAAGTAGGAAATAAGAAATAATATCCTACTATTTAAAACAACAGAAGTCCATCAACACAGAATCGTTTTCCAACACTTTAGATTCTGACCCTCTGCACTAGCCGTGTTCACGTCATGTCACAACGGAAATTACGATCCTCTGACCGTGTTCGCATCTTTGTTTTCGTAGCTCGTAGTCTTTGCTTTGTAACTCATAGGAAGCTCAGAATTTTCTGAACAACCTGTGCTGTCAAGTTAGGAACCGAAAATCTGTGTATCTCTGTCTACTTAACATTTCCTGTCACTGTTTAATACAGTTGAGGTCATAAGTTTACATATGCCTTGTAGAATCTGCAAAATGTTAATAATTCCAAAAATAAGAGCGATCATAAAAATTGCATTTAGTTTTTTATTTAGTACAACCCCCAATAAGCTATTTCACATAACAGATGTTTACATAAAGTCCACAAGAAACTATAATAACTGAATTTACACAAATTACCCAGTTCAAAAGTTTACAAACGCTTGATTTTTAATACTGTGTGTCGTTACCTGGATGATCAGCGACTGTATTTATGTTTTGTGAGAGTTGTTCATGAGTCTCTTGTTTGTCCTGAGCCGTTAAACTGCCCACTGTTCTTCAGAAAAAATCCTTATTTATTTTTCCTTATTTATTATTCACATTTTACAGATTCTGCAAGACGTATGTAAACTTATGACCTCAACTGTAGTTAAACACGTACAGTTATAACTATTCATCTGAATGTTATACAGTGTTGCTCAGCAGTATGACGATATCAGTATCAATGCATTTTTCTGAAATGTTGCTGTTATTGTTTTGTTTTTTTTCTTTTCTGTTTGTTTGTTTTGTGTTTTAATTCCAATAGTAAACCTTGGAAGCAGCTGATTTAATGTTAAACGTTTGTATTGAATCTTTAAAATTGTTAATTAAATTTTTTCTATAATATTCTATAGTTTTACTTTTTATCTTAGTAGACATTAAATTAAGGTATCGGCGAACTCAGTTTTCATAGGTTTTTTTTTTATGCACTGTTACTGTTTTCCTGGCAGTTTTTCTTTTTTTGTATTAGTGTATTGTAAATTAAACAACTTGGATACATAAAACCAAAAAAGTCACTGTATTATTGCAAACACCAGTTTAGCTTAAGTGCATATTATATACTATCAATTGAACGTGTGTGTGTGTGTGTGTGTGTGTGTGTGTGTGTGTGTGTGTGTGTGCACGCGCATAACTGCTGGGTGTTCACTGCTTTATTGGCAATCAGGTGTATCCAATCTAAATTGTGTGTAATGTGTGTTAACACAGTTAGTTTGATTAATGTTAGATAATAACCTGCTCTGAATGACATTCCCATCTGCCTTCATCTGTTTAATCCAATCCTCTCTAATTCTATTAGCACTATTTGATTTCAGCTCGTACGACACACACAGGCACGCACACACACACACTTATTTATTGTTTGTGCTCATAAAATTTAAGTTGAAACAACGAGGAGTTGTCGCTAATCTGTCCGGTGTCAACATCCATTACCACTAACGGCTATCGGTGGCTAGTTAACCCTTTAAATCCTGTGTGTGTGTGTGTGTGTGTATGGTAGTTTTGTTCTTTGAAGGCCTTTTTTTTTTTTTTTTTTTAATCAAAGGATTCTTTATCTCATTCTAAATATGTGTGCACTCATGTTTAATCAGTTGTGGATTGCAGGATTTTGCCCCATATCTGGCAATAAAAATGATTAGGACATATTTTCCTAAGCATTACAAATAGCCATTATAATGATCTTAGATTATACGTAACATAATACTTTTTTTTTTTAAAGTATAAAGTAATATCGGTCAAAATTTTGTACTTTGTTTTCATTTTCATAACTTCAGTATGAGTATACAGGGCCCTCCACTAATATTGGCACCCTTGGTAAATATGAGCAAAGAAGACTGTGGGGAAAAAATGTCTTTATTGTTTAACATTTTGATTAAAAATTCACAAAAATACTCTTTCTACTCTGCTCTCATGGATATCAAACAATTGCAAACAAAACATAGGTTTACCAAAAAACAAAAAAAATGCCTGTTGAGGTTGGAGAATGCATAGCAAGGGATCTGAGACCGTTCCTCCATACTGAATCTCTCCAGATCATTCACATATCAAGGTCCACGCTGGTGGACTCTCCTCTTCAGTTCACCCCACAGGTTTTCTATGGGTTCAGAGGACAGAGATCGCCATGGCAGGACCTTGAGTTTGTGGTCAGTAAACCATTTTTGTGTTGATTTTGATGTATGTTTTGGATCATTGTCCAGCAGGAAGATCCAACCACGGCCCATTTTAAGCTTTCTGGCAGAGGCAGTCAGGTTTTCATTTAATATCTGTTCATATTTGAGTCCATGATGCCATGTATCCTAACAAAATGTCCGGGTCCTCTGGCAGAAAAAACAGCCCCAAAACATTAAAGAGCCACCACCATATTTAACCATGGGCATGAGGTAGTTTTCCATATGGCTACCTCTCTGTGTGCACCAAAACCACCTCTGGTGTTTATTGCCAAAAAGCTCTATTTTGGTTTCATCTGACCATAGAACCCGATCCCATCTGAAGTTCCAGTAGTGTCTGGCAAACTGAAGACGCGCGAGTTTGTTTTTTGGATGACAGTAGAGGTTTGTTTCTTGAAATCCTTCCAGACAACTTGTGGTGATGTCAGATTGTAGTTTTGAAGACTTTCTGACCCCAACTAACTTCTGCAATTCTGCAGCTGTGATCCTTGGAGATTTTTTGGCCACTCGAACCGTCCTCTTCACAGTGCGTTGAGACGATATAGACACACGTCCAATTCCAGGTTGATTCAGAACATTTCCAGTTGGCTGGAACTTCTTAATTATTGCCCTGATGGTGGGCATTTTCAATGCTTGTGCTATTTTCTTATAGCCACTTCCCATTTTGTGAAGCTCAACAACCTTTTGCTGCACATCACAGCTATATTCCTTGGTCTTACCCATTGTAATGAATGACTAAGGGAATTTGGCCTGTGTTACCTCATATTTATAACCCTGTGAAACAGGAAGTCATGGTTGAACAATTTCCTGTTCCTAGTTACCCAAAGTGTACTACACAAAATTAAAAACATCAGTGGAAATATACTTCAAATATATTTTTCTCATATAAATTCATAGGGGTGCCAATAATTGTTGCACACCTATATTTAACAAAGATATATTTTGTTGATAAACCTGTGTTTTGTTTGCAATTGTTTGACATCCATGAGAGCAGAGTATTTTTATGCATTTTTTCATCAAAAGGTTAAACAATATGTATATATATAAAATATGTATGTGTGTGTGTATGTGTGTGTATTTATGTATATATATATATATATATATATATATATATATATATATATATATATATATATATATATATAATATAAAAAATTATAATATAATTTTCTAAAAATAAACATTTGCCCTGTTTCTGCCTACCCTACAGGAAGTATGTCACTGTTTGGAGACGTTGGGCTCTCGAGGGCAGTGTTTTGAAATCTTACAAAATGCCATCATCAAGAACCTGGTCAGTGTAATGCTATGCATGATGGGTTTTAAAAAAATCTCACATTTTTGGATCTAATTGACTGATTTTTCGTGTCTCTGTATGTGTATCTAGTGTGGGTTGGTGGTGGTGCCGGACTGCTTGTGTGCCTCCCTGTTGAGGTGTATTCCACGGTTGCTGGATCACAGCCTCCTGCCCAATGACACACTCCTCCACTTCTTGGCTGACTGTTGTCTGAGCATGCTCAGTCTGCTGCTGCAGCTGGAGCAAAGCGCCCGCAAGAGGTTTGTGACAATAACATACATTTGAGGGGGGAGTTCGTATCAGGCTTGTTGTGCCGGTGGAATATGAGGGTTGTAACATAAATCAAAGAAACAAAACACCATTTTTGTCGTTTCTGATGAAAATACATTGGAAAAAAAGAACCTTGTTGCTGTAGAATTAAAGTCGTTGTGAGTAACGCCATATAATAGTAAAAGCAATATCGCTAAGTTCCTTATTCCAAATTAATAAAAAAGGAAAATCATCCCCCCTCTCCCTACCAAACAAAAAACAAAAGAAAAGGCACCCCTACAGTGTCCATCCAGCTATAAAGGGCGCAGTTATGTGGTGTTTATAGAGTGCAAGTCTCTGATGACTCACGTCTATGGTTAAAAAGATAGCCTATAAAGTATAAAGACTATAAACATATGTCAAGTACAGGTGTGCATGTAGCTTTTATACACGATTTACACAGCCAGCATAAAACCGCAGTATACAAAGATTCAAGGCATATAGCTGAAAAGCCATAGAGTACAAAAACTAGCATGATGCTGTATTATACAAAGGAGTGTTGGGAGTCTGCATTTCTAAAGGTGAACATTTTAATCACTTGTTATCGCCACCTTTTACATTAGCAACTGCCGCTAACTGTTTAGATACTCTGAATAGCTTTTGGCATCCTTCAATGTTGTAATAAATTTCCAAATATGACTTCCCAACCCCAATCAAGAAAGTTTGGGGAGGGGGGTGCAAACTTTTGCACACAACCGTAGACATGGAGTGATTTGTTCATATCTAAATATAGCTCATAATTGGGGGGTTTTGATGAGTTTACATCGTTGATTTGTTAGAATTTATTATTAGGGGCCAAGCACCGAAAGTGCGTAGGTACCTTATTGTAATTGTATGTTTTCTTCTTATGATTATACTTCCACATGGGAGTCTATGGTAGTGATGGAGGACAGACTCGGCTACCTACGCAGTAACTCTGCGCATCTCTAGCACCACCAACAGGACAAAGTTGGACATACGTTTGCAATAATAATACCAACTTCAACGTCGACCATGATGTTAATTTCCACCACACTGGATTTTCCACCGTTTTGTTTTTTTCTTTTCACTTTTTCCTCCTATAACATTTTGTCAAATCATCATGAAATTTGGACCACAGCATTGTGAACCCAACCTCAATTCACCATACAGGAAGTGACATCATTTCTCAGCAACACTTTAACCTATTGTCACCAAGCATATGTTTAGCACACAAGCTAAACAAGCTGAGATGGTCACTGAAAACAGGAAGTGAGGCAATATCTCAGTAACAGGTTGATGTATGGCCATCAAATTTTGGGAAAATTAAGTGAAAAGTCGCTCCAGGAAGCCGTCACACTTTTCTGTCGTCTCCCACTGCAACCAAACACTGGCCAAGTTTAAAATACATAACAATAAAATGTGTGAACATGAAATGTACAATGATCTTGTGTGGCCACGCCCCCTACATGAAGTGCTTAGAATCAAAACAATCAGTCTGTATTAAAATAAGGTGTATGTAGACACACCCATCTCTGTAATTTATCACATATGTATCACCCATAATTACTACAGAAAGCAACTTTATTAAACAGACCCAGACGTAAGAGTTGCGTCGCTTTAGCTAGGCCTCTAATATTGCACGAACACACAAGATTTTGTTGTTTAGAATTGTTTTTGAATCACTCAGTTGTCACTCGTCTCTCTGCTCCACAGGGATGCAGTATGGGAGGCGTGTTTTGCTGCGCTGAGCACAGTGCCACGTCTTTTGCGATTGGTTCTGCAGTCTCTACGCGTGTGTGACCTGTGCGAGGAGGAGCTTCCCCTGCTGGCTCAGATCCTCTCGCTTCTCCTGCAGCACACGCAGCTCCGCAATCACATCGCCGCCAACGCCGCCTTGCTGCAGACCATCATTCAGGACCTGACGGTAAACTGCACCATCTTGAAATAGCTAACTTTTGCAGAGTTGAGTAATATACGCACGTATTCACCTGCCCGATCATCCGGAAAGGTTGAAGTGCGATTCAAAATGGAGAATAAAATATCACTGTTTTGTTTTCGATTGGAGAAATCTTTAGTATCGTTTCACTTTTTTGAATGCAAGTTTGATCCCAATGTAGTAAGCCATAAAATTAGCATGATGTAGAATATCAGCTGCACTACAAGACTATTTCATAATGAATGGTGCATGAAGTGAGTGTAGATCCAAACTGAGTGACGTATTTCACCACCACCAGCCAATCGCAACCACCGTTCAATGTAAACAGGAAGTACGACATCCAAGATTACGATGCAGAGAAGCAGTTAGCATCTTTCTCAGTGTAGCATTTACTTCAGTAATCAATCACTTCAAATGATTTATCTCTTGAATTTGTACTTGTAGATGCTTTTTCTAACCAGGCTCTCGAGCAACAGCGGCATTTTACTAAGGAACATTAGTAACGAAAAATAACGACGCAGCTGCAGACTTCATCTGCTTTAAATTATGCTGAACAACTGAATAACAGTATAAGTATACTATTATGTTAACTGTAAGGTTTTTCAGTATATTGTTTTGTAACTGGCAATGATATTAATTTGTCCTAGGTGTTATGGTGCTAGATTTGTAGTTTATCCTGTGATCGCTTACATTTATATGTGCTGTACAGTGTATTTCAGCGAGATTGCCATGTCTGGTGATTAAAAAAAACACAAAACTACTTCCCATGTTTAGGTTAAAACGTGTGACTTGGTGCAATTATGATTTTTTTTTAGTAGTGTATAAACGTGTACATAGTGGCCATTTATGTTCAAAAAGGCTACGATTGAGTTTACGTTCTACTGGTGCAACCAGCGGCACTTTAGCTGATGCTATAATTTCTCATCTCACATTATCCACACTTCAGACACTTCATGGAGTTTAAAATGAAAAGTTTGTGGACGCTTGACCATAACACTCATATGTGCTTGTTGAACATTCCGTTCCAGATTTATCCTAACCTCCACTTTTGCTGGTATAATAACCTTCACTCTTCTGGGAAGGCTTTCCATTAGATTTTGGTGCATGGCTGTGGGGATTTGTGATCATTCAGCCACAAGAGCTTTGATGAGGTCAGGCAATGATTTTGGGCAAGGAGGCCTTGGGTGCACTAGGTGTTCCAGCTCATCCCAAAGGTGAAGACCACTCGAGTTTGTCCAGTCCAGATTGGCAAACGATGTCTTCATGGACTTGGCTTTGTGCACAGAGGTATCGTCATGCTGGAACAGGGTTGGGCTTCTTAGTTCCAGTGAAGGGAAGTTGTAACGCTACAGCATGCAAATACATTCTATACAGTTGTGTGATGCAACAGTTTGGGGAAAACCTTGGGCGGCTGTGGTTCAGGTGGTAGAGCGGGTTGTCCACTAATCGTAGGTTTGGAGGTTCAATTAGCGGCCCACGTGACGCCACATACCGAAGTGTCCTTGGGCAAGACACTGAACCCCAAGTTGCTCCTGATGGAGCTAGCGCCTTGCATAGCTGCCCTGCTACCATTGGTGTGTGTGTGAATGGGTGAATGAGAACCAATGTAAAGCGCTTTGGAACCACTAAGGATAAAAAAGCGCTATATAAGTGCAGACCAGAACCGACTTATAGGTGTGATGGTCAGGTGTCCACAAACCTTTGGCCATATAGTGTATGTTATTTATTTGAACAAAATTCATATCACTATTCCTTTTCACTACTCATTATTTCCCAATTCTCGGCTATGTAACAAATTTGTGAATTTTCCTCACACTACATTCTCGTTAACAAGTAACAAGTCACTCATGTTTCGCTTGTAGTTTGTCTACTGTGGGTCTGTGTAGCAACCACTGCAGCTGTTGTTTGTGGGTGTGCACTGTCCAGTGGTGGTGTTTTTTTTTTTTTTTTTTGAGGTCCAATGAGAAACAATAATAGTGACATACACCAAGCCATAACGTTAAAACCACTGACGGGTGAAGTGAATAACATCGATTATCTCATTACATTGGAACATGTTCAGTGGTGGGATATATTATACAGCAAGTGAACAGTCAGTTCTCGAAGTTGACGTGTTGGAAGCAGGAAAAATGGGCAAGTGTAAGGATGTGAGCGACTTTGACAAGGGCCAAATTTTGATGGTCTTGTAGGGAGTAACCGGTACGACAAAGAGCTGACTCGGCCTCCAAATTCCCCAGATCTCAATCCGATTGAGCATCTGTGGATTGTGCTGGTCAAACAAGTCTGATCCACAGAGGCCCCACCTCACAACTTACAGGACTTAAAGGATCTGCTGCTAATGTCTGTCTTGGGGTCAGATACCACAGCACACATTCAGAGGTCTTGTGGAGTCCATGCCTCAACGGGTCAGAGCTGTTTTGGAAGCACAAAGGGGACCTACACAATATTAGGCAGGCAGTTTTAATGTTATGGCTGATCTGTGTAGGATTGACGCTGAGGAATCCTTTGAGCTAATTGTTTGGATTTGTTGCTTTACCGTGTCATACCTAATTTACGTAGAGTTGAGAAAATCTCAATTTAAATGTCACACTGTCACTTTGCTGCTTGCCGCTGTTGCTGAAATCGTAGCTCTGTGTTGCGCACATGCATAAAAAATGAATGGAATGTAGGAACAGCCAATAAAACCTGACTGTAATTCACTTGCTGCTCTGTGTGTGTGTGTGTGTGTGTGTGTGTGTGTGTGTTTTTGTGTGTTTCGACAGCGCTACCACGGTGGCGAGACCCGAGAGCAGTGGCTAACAGACCTGTTGTACTGCTACAGCGTGACGTTTTCGAGTCACCGTGCCAACATGGCCATGAGGGATATCTACTAACCTCCCGAGCCACCGTCTTCCCTCTGCTTTCCTCTCACCCTGTTCGTCTTTCCTTGTTTACAAATGTTGCTTTTTATAGACTACGAGGAAAAATAAACATGTTGGGATAATTAATGTATCAAAGTGTTCTTGATTTCTTTCTGTTTATTAGCACAACAATAAAGCCATGTTTACATGTACTGGATACAATAGAGATACACAAGGAAAAAGTGCTAACGATGCCTGCTTAGCAACCGCTCGACAACCGACGTGCCATGAGTTCTTCATTAATGATGATCAGAAGTGTTCAAACTCTGCAACGATTTGGTAAAAAAATTCAGTAATTGCTACAAGAAGGCTACTGAAAATTTTTTACGACCAAATGGAAACATCACAACTATTTGGAAATTGATAACTCGGGGAATCGGGCACATCTGTTAGTAGGGAATTCAGCCTGTGGCTGCAGACTGACATTGCAGGCCTTTCATTTACTCCTGTAATTAACGCATTTCTCAGCTTAACCCTAAAGCCCCGGAGGTCTTTGTGGTGGAAGCCTAAAGTTAAAACACTGGCAGCTGCTGTGCAGAAAAACTTCACAACGTGCATCGTGAGGCATCTTTCAGCGTTATGACAACAGTATGAAAAAGTTTTTTTTTTTTTTTTTTTTGTTTTTTTTTTTACAAAGCCAAATCACCAAATGACGATAAAAAGCTGTGGAATAAATAACGGGACTTGATACAAATATGAATGTGTGGATGGAGTATACAATCAAATCTATCTACAGTTAATATAATTATATAGAATATATAATACATGCATACAGAAGGGGGACAAATTAAAGAAAACAACAACTACAAAGCATGTTAATAAGATGTTAAGCCACCACAAGCTGCCAGAACAGCTTTCTGGTATAGTACATGTCTCTGGAACTGTACTGCAGAGATGAACACCATACTTCCAAAAGATATTCCCTCAATTAGTGTTTCAATGATGGTGCTGGAGAGTACTGTCTAACACGGCTCCAAAATCCCCCATAAGTGTTCGACTGGGTTGAGATCTTGTGACCTGAAGGCTGTAGCATTTGCACTACATTTAATTCATTTGGCTGATGCTTTTATCCGATTGTGCATCTAAAGCGACTTACAACTGAGACAGGATACAACTGAGCATTTGAGGATTAAGGGTCTAGCTCAAGGACCCAACAGCAGCAAGGCAGCATGGTAAATTTCTATTTAGTGAGCCTTCATGCCCTGTGGATGGGGCGGAGTCACTCTGGATGAGACCACACCCACCAGGATCAAAATAATTCACCACAGGATAAAAGTGATCAGTCAGAAGAACTTTGTATTGATTTGCAGTTAATGTTCCTCTAATCAGTCCGTGTAGAAATGAACACAAAACCAAGGAAACTCCGCAGTATTCGGAGCTTGTGATTTTTCAAAATTACTGCAGATTTTATGCCAAGATGTAGCAAAATCACGCATTTTTGGCTGCAACAATCACTTGAAGATCGTGGCGAGCAAAGTATTTCAGCCAATTTGAATTGCCAAACCTTCAGCAAAAAATGACTGTTGCAGAAGTGATCATCGCCGCATCTGTAGCGTATTCCCCGTTGCGGTTAATTACGTGCATTCGTTCATGCTCTCTGGACTAATTACTGAACTGACAACTTAAAAAAAAAATTGTAAAAAGTCAATGATGAAAACAATATGTAAACATGATTGGACAGAGAACTGTGCATTTATACTATGCCGCTAAATGACAGAACCACTGCTTTTTCCTTTTAATTTGTCACCTGTCTGTACATAAAAGTAAAGTACACAATAGTCTTTTTTTTTTGCCCTCTGGAAGCAGGAAACCAAGATCAAACCAATCAGTCACGTGACCCATTCTACAGGATCCTTATAATTATAACAGAAACAATAATGACAAAAAAACACATCT